>NC_072737.1:159803071-160103071 GCF_026930045.1 Uloborus diversus | reverse complement strand
ATGCCCCAGTATGAGTACATTGGGCAATTTTTGAGTTCGGGAAATAAATATGTTATTTAAGAGGAGTAACGAAACCATGCGGTGTTAACATCAGGTTTCTTATTTTATCATCCAGCTCAGAAACGTAAAGTAAAAATATTTTTAAAGGAATTTTTTATTTGCACAAAACTTCAATAAAAATAGATAAGCATCTACTTAAAACAAAGCACAAATTTCAAAAAATGCAGCCAATATTGCTGCAAAAAGCATAACGAAACTATTTGTCAGTGGCCAACATTGGAGTGAATAAACATTGCTTATTCATTTCGCTGCAAAAAATATATTTTTTGCCTTCTTCCTTACAACTAGAAGCGTTTCCTATAAACATATTTTTTGTGAAAACTTTCAATAGTGATACCGTAATAAGTCGAACCCGCTTAACGGAATAGCAAATTTGCCGCAAAAAACATTCTAGTAAGCAGGATATTCCATTGTCCGGTATCAAAACTACAAATTTCAAGTCGAACCCGCTTAACGGAATAGCAAATTTGCCACAAAAAACATTCTAGTAAGCAGGATATTCCATTGTCCGGTATCAAAACTACAAATTTCAAGTCGAACCCGCTTAACGGAATAGCAAATTTGCCACAAAAAACATTCTAGTAAGCAGGATATTCCATTGTCCGGTATCAAAACTACAAATTTCAAGTCAAACCCGCTTAACGGTATAGCAAATTTGCCACAAAAAACATTCTAGTAAGCAGGATATTCCATTGTCCGGTATCAAAACTATAAATTTCAACTATTAGATACACTCCAAATTTATTACATAAAGCGGGATATTTCTTTAACCGATATTCCAATAAGGGCTCGACTGTATTTGTTTCACTGACAAACAGTTTCCCTCAATGACAAATATTTTACACATTTAAAAATCTTTTTTTTTCTCATTTTTCTAAAAATAATATATTTTGAATAAAATTTCAGCATCATCAATCAAACTTTCAGTTTCGACGGCATAGAAATTAAACGAAGAGAAACAGAAGAAACTTTTGACGTCTTTAATCCCGTCACCAAGCACAAAAGAACCGTTAACAGTTCAGTGCGGATCTTTTAACATTCCACCGCTAAACTTTCAACTGCTTTAGAATCCCGAAACGTTAGCATAACAAATGAATCTTCTCTCTAAACATCTTTTTGACTCTGGCTTCTAAGATTACGCTCCCCTTTCCCTATTTATTCCAGCTTTGCTCATACACCCCAACCAAGTAAGCATTTCCGGCAGCTCCGAAGATGCCGGGGTAAAAAAGGAGCGACTGCAAAAGTAGTTTGATGTTGAGCAGGAGAGACGAACTCTCTAATCTCCTAGGCTGAAGGTTCTTTGAGCGTTGGGCGTTTTTTGGCTCAACTCCAGCATCCAAACAGACCGAACAACGCACCGGTCTTGTAACCAGGCGTGCTTACTGGAGATTGACAGCACGGTGCGCCTCTTTAAAGAGTCCCCGGGGATCGAACACAAATACGTCGATGGTATTTGTAGAACTGATGGGACAAGGTACTGACAGGGAGGAAATAGGTCACTATATTTCATTCTTATACTTTAATTTCACGTCTTTACTTATTTTTATTTTCCACTTAGAAAGTAAGGAGCACCAAAAACATACAACATTTGTGAAACGGATGAAATAAGAAAAAATTTGGTATTGTCGGAGCGGAAATAGCTCACTATTTGATTCTTATATTTCAAGCGTATGCTTATTGATTTTTATGTTTTACTCACTAATGTAGACACTATGAAACGCAGAAACGTACAACATTTGTGGGTACTTATGGAGAAGATAAAATAAGAATTGACAGAGAGGAAACAGAGAGGAACAGAGGATTGACAGAGAGGAATTTGTCTCATAAATTTTGATTTCCCATAAATATTGATTTCTACAGATAGTTATCAAAATAATGGGAACACTCTGTGACAACTATGTTGGAAATCGTAACTCTGCCGTAAATGTTCTGTTAATAAAGGTGCCTTCTGACTATAATCACTCACAATGGTAATCCAGATGGTGATTGAGTTCTGTGTTCACTTTTGCTTCTATTGTTCGCTTTTTAGACATTACAATCCGCTTCAATACCGTCGGTTTCTTTCACTAAGTTTATCTTTCTGTCTACTATTTTGTTTTGTGGAGCTTGTCTTACAGCGCTGGAGTATGCTGTCATGACTTTAGATACTGTACCTCTAGAAACGCTAGAAAGTTGAGATGTTTCTGTTACACTTGCTCCAACTACATGTGCTCCAACAATTTGGGCTCTTTTAAAACTTGAGAGGTCCGACATTTTACGCGCTTGAAAAAATCCAAAACTTACAAAACTTTTATTAAGCCACCATATACTACCAGAATGTGTACATTGCTTTTTATATAAAAAAATCAGAAATCTAGTTTTTTATTTATTACTTACGAAGCACATTCAAAAACCACTTTTATTCACAGGTGTTTCCATTATTTTGATAACTACCTGTATTTTCTGCACACTAATGTAAACAATAATTAATACAAGCACGTCAAGGGTATCTGTAGAATTTAGAGAATAGGAAATATTGAGAATTGACAGAGAGGAAAAAGGTCCCCTTTTGATTCTTGAGCTTGAATATTGCACATTTACTGATGTCCTTTTACTGCACACAAATGTAGACAATAATGAACAGAAAAACATCAAGGGTATTTGTAGAACTGATGGGACAGTACATGTTGGGAATTGACGGAGAAGAAATAGATCATTATTTAATACTGAAATTTTAATTTCACGAATTAGTTGATTTTTTCTTAAACTCACTAATTTTAACACTAACGAATGCAAAAGCAAAGAACATCTGTAGAACTTATGGAATTAAAAAATGCAAGTTGACACACAGAGAGTAGCTCATATTTTGTTTCTTAAAACTTCTGTTTTATATACTTCCTGATTTTTAACTTTTACTTTAATATCGACAATAATGGACACAAAATTGTCAAGGGTGTTTGTTGATAATATTTAGGTAAATTTTTGAATTGACAGAGAGAAGCATGTCATAATTTGTTTCTTAAACTTCGATTTTACATATTTATTAATTCTTAATGTCTACACCCTAAGGTAGATAATAACGAATACAAAAATATCAGGGATATTCCCGAAACCGATGGAACAAAAGAAAAATGCTAATTTACAAAAATCAAATAGGTCATTTTTTTATTTCCTAAAATTTCATACTCTAATGTAAAAGGATGCATGGTAGAACAGTAAAAATTAGAAATTGTTATAGACAAAGTAGGTCACTATGTGTTTCATAAATTGTGATTTCGTATCTATAATGATTTTTATCCTCCACACACTAATTGGGCAATAATGGGCACACAAAGTCAACAATATTTTCAAAACTGATAAATCAGATGACATTGATGATTAAGAGAGGAAATTATTTCTGTACCTCAGAGACAGACAAACATAAGTCGAAAATAAGCAATTTACAGGTTTTATTGCATTGTATGCATAATCTTATTACTTAGTCAGCAACAACGCAGTTATGCACAAAAAAAAAAAATCCTTTATAAATATTCACCAGTTTTATAAAAGTACGAGTTCTGACCATTGTATGCACCAAACATATGATATTATTTTCTCTTTCAAAGTAATGAGAATATGACTTACGTTAGTCTGATATTGAAGTACAGATTTGTTTCTTTAATTTCAGTTCTGCATATTTGCTTAGTTTATTGTCTGAGCAGTATTATTTCAAAATCATTATTATAAGAAAAAAGTTTTTGCATTTCTTTTCAACTTAACTTTTGTACAACTTTTTCTAAAAATTGACTTGTATGAAAGTATATTGTTCTGCATAACTGCTTGGAAAAATAGGATGAGTCACTTTTTTTTTGTTCAAATGAAGGTATAAATGCTTTTAATTAATTCAAATTCAGAAGTGTTAGCTTAATATCATTCAAATTAATTCATTCACAATCGGTAAAATTCGTGGTGAGGCGATATTTTTCCTTCATTTTATCGAATCAGTGTGGCAACACAAACCAGAATAATAGTTACTTACTTATAGTATTCGCCCCACGTATTGCCCCACATATTGCTCTAAAAAGGAAAATACCTAGTTTCAAAATTTCTTTTAAATTAAATCTCGCAGCAAAACTTTTTTAAAAAGCACGCTTGCGTGAGCGTAAACAATTGTTTGCTGGAACATGAAAAAAGAAAATACATGTGAATAATTTTAAAAACACAACAAAAAGCAAAAATTAAAAAACAAATCGTTATTTTGTAATGGGTGCTGAAGAATTATCTTTACAGAGTCAAGAACCAATATTGTAGAAAAATTCGTTTTCTCAGAACATTGCTTACAAAAAAAAAAAAAAAAACTATTGGATATAGAGTTTCTATAAACGGCAAATAATAATGCATACATTTATTGCAATGTAAATTTACTTTAATATCGTTTTATTAAATACCTCAATATATCTATAGTTTAAGCAAACCAAACTTGGCAGCATTGTAAGGGCTACACAGATTTGAATCACAGCATTACGACTCTGCCGAATTAGGTTTGCCCAAAATTTAGTTATTTTTTAAATTTATTTCCTATTATATTTGCCCTTACACATTTTAAAGTTTTTATTGGGCACATTTGCTTACTATTTCGTTAACTATTTTAGATGTAGAGCAAAGCTGTATATAAAATGTTGCAGAAAGTTTGTTAGGGTACTTGCTGAAATTTTAAATATTGCTTAGTTATTTCTTTCACAAAGTCGTCTATAGAAACAAACGTTAAAATTTAACAATAATTTATGACTTTGTTGCTGAAGATTCAACTGCAAATTAGTAAATTCCCTTGATTCATAGACATTCTGTGTGTTTACTCATAAATGTTCGTCGCATTTCAATTAGGATGCTTTTATTGAGATACATTAAAAGTCCATTAATAAGGTATCATTTATACCTTTATGGATGTGAATCCTATCGTACAGACTTTATTTATTTGTATAATTAAATCTTAATTTTCCCCCTGACATAACTTTTTAAAAGATTGTAAACTTTGGGGTGAATGTTACATTTTTGTCAACTAAATTGAGTTGGACATTTCTGCTTCTTGAAACGGATTATTTTATTGAAACCGAAATACTGGCAGAATTCATTTTGTAATAGATACTATTCCACTATGAAATTTAACTTTAGACTCTTCATTCACAATCTGATGCAAATTAATCTTTTACAAAAAACTTCCTAATTCACGTTTAAAATTTTAGCTACAAACATTCATGTGATAAGATATTAGATTATTCGACATACGTTAAAACATAAAACAAAAGTTAATGAACTGCAATATCTCAGATACCTCTTATTTATTTTATTTACCATTAGACCAATGTGTTTAAATCTTATAAATGTAGCTCATTATTTACCACGCTTTTAAATTCCGCAAAGAGTACACGACCCCTAATCAGTATCAATACCCGTTTACGCAAAACGATAAATGGCAATGTCCTAGATTTGAACGTTTACATGGAAACTCAATTGTCTGAAATTTAACAAAAAACTAATAAAATCTAAAACAACGCTGAACTTGTCTTTACCGTTTACAAATAATAGAACAATATTTCAGTTTTTTTTTATCGTCTGCATGATCAATTTTAAACGTAGAAGAATGAGAACGATACAAAATTAAAGTATAACGTCATTAATGGCTTTTTCCCCCTTTTTCCGTTGAAACACAAAGCTTTGAAAAGATAAATAAAATAACAAGTCAAAGCTATTCTATTGGCTTTCAAAAATACTCTTAGTATTTTTTTATTTGTTGGAAAAATGGTCGGTACTGATATTAGCAATGTTTTTCTAAGAAAAATTGCAATCTATATTTCGTGTTTTTGACATGAACTAGGGAATTTTTCAATAACGATTGTTTTTACTCTTGAAATAACACATAATTTATGTGAGTCTTTTGAAATTAAAATATTTGTCATTTGTGTACATTAAAACCGCATGTACAGTAAGTACACTATAAAAACGTAGCGTTGATTATTTTCGTTTTGCTGTTTAAAACAATTGCTTTTATATTTGGAATATTTGATTAATGGCTTAATGTATTGTGAGCAAAATTTTTTTATCGTACTACTTATTCTTTATTTTTCGTATTCAATAAAATTTGAGATAAAAGTATCAGAAAAAACCCTTTATGGTGCATTAGCAATATTATTAAAACATGATTTTACCCTTTACATTTTTAACTTTTTGAAAATTTGAGTTAAGTTTATGGAGACAATTTTGCTGTAATATTTTATTAAAACAAGAGTTCGAGTTAATATGTCTACTTTTATTTAAATCAAAACCTTTTTAACAAATTTCAATCTCTTTACTGCATTCTTTCACTATAAACTACATTGTAATTTTTCTGTTTTCATCGTAGAATTTAGCATAAAATTATTAATGATTTCAAGTAGTGATTGCAATACCGGTATACCGAAATACCGAATACTGGTATTACGAGGAATTTTGTAATTTCGAAATACCGGTAATTGCTGAGGTCGCTAAAACTAATCAATATTTTTAATTAAAGAGTTTTTAGATCAACTTATCAAATATGTACATTCTTTTTAGAAATGTACATTTCTTTTTCCATGATACAGAATCAAAATCAACCTACTGATGTAAAAATGTATCTTCAAAAGCACTAAATAAAAGTAGCAAATCATTTAATCATCTAGATAATCATTAAACAAAAGTAGCAAAAACGTTGCAAAATGATAGTTTCATTACTTTACTAGATAGTGAGATGAATCGCATTTTTGTGCTCTTATGTGCACCATGTTTTTTTTTTTTTTTTTTTTTCTGTTTTTTTTTTTTTTTTCCCATTTCTCTGATCACTCACTTTTCCTTTTGTAAAAGTTAATTTCGAGAGCAATTTCGAATGTGTTTGTCCTACAAATATTTTGTTCCGACCATCAACTGAAGTAATTGTTTTTTAATATTTGTCTTAACTGTACTGAGTTTTTAGAAACTGAAAATTTCAGATTATTGAATAGTAATTTGTTATCACCGCTATTGGTTTGTTCTGTTGTCTCAATATTTGGCTGTATACTTGGCAAGATAATATTTGGAAATTATATAAGGTGAGTTGGGGGAAGTGCAGCCCTTAAATTGTACAGTTCGACTTTATTAAGGCCTAGACATTACAAGACTTGATACAAATTTTTTAATTTTTATTTCGTATGTTACCTGTTTTAGTGTGTTTCCCGAGACATGAGCCTCTTAAAATCATTGCAGGTAAAAAAGTTGCAAAAAACATTTTAAACTATTGTGCTCTAGGGCCGCACTTTCTCAATAAAAGTGGGGCAAGAGCATCACCTATCTGAATTTTTTTTTAAAAAAACCGTTTGAGAAAATAAGGGGCAAGTGCAATCAATAGAGTATTTTTTCCTGATTAAAAACGATTTTTTTATTTCAATTTTCACCTATTCATTGGGAAGTCATTACATTTTTCCTAGCGAAACCTGTCAATGTAAAATGAAGAACGTTCAAGGAACAATGGATTATTAAACAAAATTATGAAGTTTTTATTTTAAATTAAATAAGAAACATGAAAGATAACTTTTATTATGCTAATAAGCTTAAAAAAACAAAAACAAAACTTACATACCAAGGAATAATCTTTAAAACTTGAATATCAACGAACTTATAAAATATTAAATTAATAATACAAAAGGTAACTATACAACTGACAAAAGGTAACATGTCTTTGACGAACTTGAACATATTTTTTTGTATAAGTACACTTAGTATAGTAATTAACAATAAATAAGTATAGTAATTAACAATTTAATTTATATTATATTCTGAAAAAGTTACTTGGAATATCAAATTTCCTCTACGATCTGAAGAGGGATTTGGAAGGATTGATGCAATGTCGTCGTCTTGGATCTTGCTAACGTCGTCTCTTGAAGGATAACTAAACACAGTGCTATAATTTCCAGCCGCTTTTAACTTTAAAAATTTAATTTCAGAGAAATTATCATCATTTATATTAGTAATTTGTCCTACAAAATGTTTAGTCATCTTTTTTGTAGAAAATCTCACAAGAACCCAGTCGCCTACCTTTCTCTCCGTTGGATGCCTTCCTAACTGAATGATATCTACTTGCTGTTTTTGCTCTGTGGCAATCATTTCTTCGACTGTCATTTCATCATGTAAATCTCCCCTTAAACTCATATTTTCATTATCGTCACTTTCTTCCTCCTCGAAAAATTTTGGAAGAATTACAAATTAATTACATTGCTTCTTTAAATCGTTGCGAACAAATTATATCTGTCATAAAATAACATTGCCAGATTAATGGGAAAGTGCAGCCCGAAAAAATGCGGGGCTGCACTTGCCCCTTTTTTTCGGGCCGCACTTTCCCAGTCGTATAATTTTCTGGGGCAAGTGTAGCCGTAAAATTAATTGATTTGAAAGTAAAAAATAATAAATCTGAGCTTCAAAAATACGAAAAGCAGACATGAAATAGTTGTACTTACGTTTTGGAAGCACGAAAAAGTGAGAACAACAACAGAAGAAACGATGTTTTCTCGAACCATAACAACATGGCACTGTAGTGGGAAAGAGAACAGTTAGGAAACCAGGGAGGGAGTAGAGTTACCATTCAAGTAGCGCGATATAACGCACGCAGTGCAAAGTAATAACGTTTACCAAGCTACCCAGATGACAGCAGACTTGCAGATATTCCCGGTTTCTGATTATTAACCTAAGCCGCACTTGCCCCAAGACCGCACTTACCCCAACTGACCTTAGTGCCTTGAAAATGACATAATCAACTATTCTCAGGTATTTACAGTTATAATTGTAAAGAATTTTGAAAAAGAAGCGAAAACAATTAAAATACAATAACAAGCTCAAATTTAGTTAAGTTCATCGTAAATTTCAAAGCTAAGGGCTAATAAAAAGGAAACACAAGCCTATCCTGATCAAAAGAAAATAGTTGAAGACGATGTTAATATTGGAAAAGTATCGTCCCTTGAAGAGAAATTACAACTAGCTATAAATTCAAAAAAAAAAAAAAAAGCAATAATAAAATTAATAATACATACAATACAAAACACACACACACACACACACACATCCGCACACAAAAGGATTTATCCAAAAATAACACGCAAAAGACTAAATTATTTGAAGATCAAAGGCTAAGAGGACGTATTATTTGAAGATGGAGGCAATCAGAGGTGTACCGCGCATTGTTAATAGTACCAGCGGCATGAGTCAATTCAGAAAGAGTATTTCCAACTGTGCAGAAAAGTTGTGAACTAAAATAAGTTCCAGGCTTAGAGACATTTCAATAGATGTATTATGTTTCTTACTATTTTTGAGTTTTCATTATGAGATTTGGACTTTCATTTCATATTCGTTCAAAATACATTTTATAAATAATACAATTTTTACACAAAATTATGAAATGTGGCAACACAACTATGTTTTCTGCCAATTATTAAGAACTTTCTAATACCGTCATTAATACCGGTATTCCGGTATCGTGTTTTAAAAATACCGGATACCGATATCGATATTTTGGTCCGGTATTGCAATCCCTAATTTCAAGATATATTATGGCAATCTTAACAAAATCATTTTTAATTGATGCACTTCGACGTTACGATTGATTTAAATAGATTGTTTCTGTATATTAAAAAAATCACCATTACTACACTAATTTGTTACAACGTTTATTTCTACTGCTGATCTTTGTTAATGCATTTTAAGGTTTTTTCTGTAACATACAGTTAAAAGTTACCTTTTGATTAGTTTTGTTGGTAATAATTTTACGTGACGAATTTGCTTCTCTAGAAAAAAGTTCTTTAAAAAACATCACTTAAAAAACTGTATACGTATTCTTAAAAAAAATTAAGCAACGAAACGAAATTAATGTATTGAAAAATATTTACTTCACTTCATTTTTTTAATGAAAATATATTCCAGTAACTGCCACCTGCGAGAAATTAAAATTTCAACGATACTTTCATTATTTAATTCATTTAGGAGTGGGTTGAAGTAGGATTAGGTATTGGTCTTGATGAACTGAACAGTTATTCTACTTGATTTCACTTGTTCGAGTGGTTTGAAGAAACAAAATGGCTCTTCCATGTTGTGTAAGATTTTTAGTTAGCTAATAGCTAAACTAAGATACATTTGAATGGTAGTTTGTATTTTTGTTTATTCTCTCTGGAAATATGTTCTGTACTAGAGTATTGAATGGTGAGAAAATTAAGATTTCTCTTACAAAGCATTATTTAACGAAGATATAAATACATTAATTAAGACGGTTACACGTCTAAAAAAAAGCATCTCTAATACTTCTTGAAACGCTTTTGGAACAATTTGAACAATTAGAACCCTTCGTTCTTCGGAGAATCATCAAGTTGTTTTGAAAAAGAAATTAGCTAAACTTTATAGAAATTCGAAAGTTGTTCCTTCGGAAAATTTACCAGTGGTAAATAAAAATGTTGTCGTTAATATTTCAAGTGTTCCTTTAAACAGTTCTCAAATTAATGCTCTGAAATGCAATGATAACTTTGCTCTGGCCAGCAAACCTTCTTTTTCTAAGCTTATTGCTCCTATTGAGAAAGCTTTTAAATTTAGTGCCTTATCATCCAATCAAAAAGATTGCGTTAGGCATCTTATTGCTTCTAATGTGGACTTTAATTCTAGAATTTCCAATCCCGTCTTTACTAATACTGTTAGTCGTACTGTAAAGAATTTAATTTCTAATTCAGATATTGTTGTTACCAAAGCTGACAAGGGTGGTCAAATTGTTGTTCTTGACAAATCATCTTATGTTGACAAAACTAATGATTTGATTTCTTCTGGTCCATACTTAGAGATTTCTAAAGATCCGAGTGAAAATGAGTTAAAGGCTATTTCTTCTGCTGTCAAGTCTGTTCAGTCTATTCCATTAAATGTTAAACGCTCTGTTATTCCTTCTATTGCTAATTGCGCTAGATTTTATGCTTTACCTAAGGTACATAAAGCTGGCATTCCTTTCAGGCCGATTGTTTCCAATATTGGTACGGCTTCTTATAAACTTGCAAAATATTTAGTCTCTGTGTTTTCTCCTCTTATGAGTCATAATGTATTCACTGTAAAAAACTCTATCGATTTTGTCAAAAAAATTCAGAATTGCGTTCCAAATAATTCTTTTATGGCTTCTTTTGATGTGAACTCATTATTTACGAACGTTCCGGTCGAGGGTTCATTGTTATGCCTTCAGAGTAGACTGTCTGAATTTCATTTTACTTCTAAGGAAATTGAGGATTTAGTTTTCCTTACTCATACTTGTCCAAAGCAATGTTCCTTTGTTTTTAATGCTAAATTTTATATAATGTCGGATGGTTTGGCAATGGGAAACCCACTTAGCCCCATCCTTAGTGATATTTACATGCATTACTTTGAGCTCAAGTTGTTTCAGAAACTACAGTTTCAATTCTATGTTCGCTATGTTGATGACTGTTTTGTTCTTATGAATCACGATCAACTAAGCATTGATGATGCTTTATCTATTTTAAATTCCTTTGATCCACATATTCAATTCTCTTGTGAAAAAGAACAGAATAATTGCCTTCCATTTCTGGATGTTCTCGTTTCACGAACTGAGTCCGGTTTTGAAACTACAGTTTATCGCAAACCTTTTGCTGTTTCATTACCCCCACATAGATTATCGTCTCACCCTCCTAATCAAAAATATTCAGCTTTCAACACATTTGTTTATCGTGCAATGAATATTTGTTCTTCCCCTGAGCTTCTTAATGCGGAACTCAACTATTTAAGAGCTGTGGCTGTTGATAGAGACTATCCGCCCACCTTAGTTGATTCCATTTATAAAAAACTTTGCAAAAAATCTCAAAATATTGCTCTTAATAGAACTTTTAACACTAAGAATTTAGTTGTTCTGCCTTTCTTCCCTGGTATTAGTTTTCAGGTTGCTAAGATTCTGAAGCGATTCCAATTCCAAGTGGTATTTTCTCCTATTAATAAACTTTCTTTCTCTTCTCTTAAGGATCCTATTCATCCTCTTAATTGTTGTGGGATCTATAAAATTGTTTGCAATTGCGGACTCGGATACATCGGACAGACCCGCCGTTCTTTGAAATTTCGGTTAAAAGAACATCAAAACTATGTGAGGAAACAACAGCTGAATAAATCCAGTATTGCCCAACACTGTTGGGAATCAAATCATTCTTTTGATTTTAACTCTTATCAAATTATCCAAAAATGCCCCAATTCGTTGGATCTTGATTTTTGGGAATCTTTCCACATCCTGAGGAACCGTTCTAATTTAGTCAATGATCTTACTGCAATTCCCTACTTTTCTTCTGTGTGGACTCCTTTGTTAAAATTGGTTTAGTTTTCATATTATTTTTTTATGTAAATGTCGTACATTTCTTACTTTTATTTTTTTCATTTTTTGCTTTCTTATTTCGTTTGGTGATTAACTAATTCCAATATGTTTATCCTTCACTTTGTTCTTAAATGCATTTTTCCATTTGATACATTGCTTTCATACATAGTTTTCCCGCTGGTAAATTTATTGCTAATTTATTCAGAGTGGTTTCATTTTTGGACTTTTTGCATTGTTTATGGGTTTTCTTGGAAAATTTATTACTTAACGGTTTTTTTCCTGATGGAATTATATAATAAATTTTGCCTCCATGGTGTCATTTTATCTTTTTTGTTTTGTTTAATTTCTAGTTTTTTATATTTATACTGTCTCCTGTTCCACCGTGTTGCTTTTCTCGGATGACTTTTCATCCAGAAGCTCACATTTCTTTGCATTGAAAAAGGTGTTCCTTGTAACACCAAAACACGTGTCTGCAATATCTTCAAATGTTTGTGCTTTCTGACGTTGGATTACTGATTTTTTGAATTTTCAGCACAAAGGTATTTATTCGTTATAGGGTAAGTGCTCAAGTAGTCAGTCACAAGGACGTAAAATTGCTTATAAATATAATATGTATAACTATAACTCAAAATCGGATGCGATGCATTCCCATATTCATTTACCTGTTCCCAATTATCATCCAATAACAGTGAAGTTGTGGGTAATTTTAATTAAGTGGAAATGAGTCATTTTATTTTAAATGGTGTACCCATCATCCTAGTTTACGATTCTGATTATTTTGTTTTGTTAAGAAGATGCATCATCTTTAAATGTTAAGTATGCTTCTTTTTTTTCATTCTACGGTGAATTTGCTTTTGCTTATGTTTAAATGGATCGTATATCTTAACGTTTAAACAAAAAAATAAACTTCTTCTTAGACTCAATTATTTTTAGAAGGGTGGCCGACCACTGGGTGCTGAATTCTTATGCATTTCCAATAGTCGGCCATGGCAGATTGACCACTGGTTCTGTACTCGTTTGGTTGATCTACACAGTAGTCGACTACGTACTTAATATGGATTTTCTAATGTTCATCAAATAGTAATTAAAATAAAGTATTGACGAAACGACAATTTAGCTGTTTTGAGTAAAAAATTCCCTTTCTAACCGTTATTTCTTCCTAAAATTAATGTTTATTTTTTGTGACTTAACTTTTTTCGACAAAAAGAGTCGTTTCAGCATTTCACTTCTTCTAATGTTGATTTTAGTTTAGAATTCCTGAAAAATAGGATTGAAAACAAGTTGTAAATTCAGTCCGTCGTTGCGTTTAGGATATAAGTTCTAATACTCAACTTGTCATTACCAAATGGTAATTTATTAGGCTTTATCGAATCATGATACGTTGATGAAATTAATAAAACAAATGATTTGATTGCAATTAGTATTTACTCGGCAATAAAAAAGCATTCCCATTGAATGGAATTAAAATGTTATGCATCAATCAAATACGTTAGCCCCAAATTATCTCAATGAGCGTTTAACCTGTAACTGTTATTTCTATTGCTCATTTTGCCTAACTATTTGCTTCCCCAAAGATTCAAAAAATCTGTATTTCTATCTAGACTATTTATTCTAAATGTTGGAACAACTACTTATCACTAATTCTAACCAAATAGTTAATTCATTGGGTTTTCTTCACAAGGATATCAAAACTTTACTTCTTGTTTAAAAGTATGCTGAATTAGTTTCAAAATAACATGGTTTCAAAGTCGCATTACGTTGCTACCCACTTCATTTTACTTTACTTATTGTTTACTTATGGTTCTTTTTTCAAGCTGTAAGATTATCTTCACCATAATTCCTCACCCACCGACATTTGGGTAATCAGGGGAGGGGGGGTTGAAAGGCAGCTGATCCTCTGAATTTTCAAAACATTTTTTTATGGCATTTTTGCTTGTATTTTGGATGTTTTTTAGTCATATAAAATGCATTGAATTCATCCCCCCGCCCCCCCCCTCCCCAGAAAAACTGTTTGAAAATACGGACCTGGCCAACATAATTCGTCCTTACTCCAGTTCGTCCACAAGAAAAAGTACTTCTTTTTATGATAAATATTGTTTTATATGTGCTTATGATTGCTAATCTTTTTAAGTGATTTTCGAGCGGATTTTTGCTTGCTTTGTTTTGAGCTGAAATTGTGTCCAGAACTACAATTTTAATTTTATGTTCCGCATGTTGAAGTTTCGTTCTAATGAACATGGAACAGTCAAATGTCAATCATATCGATCATTACTTCACTCTTTATCGATCAAGGAATTCTATCAATTCTTTATATTCAGTCTCTATTTCAGCATAAACGAGTCATAACAGAAACCTTTTGGCGCCAGTTAGGGGGAGGGGGAGTCCAAGTTCTCGTGTTTTCAAACTTCCTTTCCCAAAAAACACGGTTCAACGCCCGGGTCTTTTCAATTCTTCAATTTATATTTTTGCCACTTTATGAGACCACTTTAGTAAGTGCTGTCAAGATAAATAATAAAAATGTATTGCATGTGATGCATATCCAAACTGGTTGCAGTTTGAAAAATAATATAAACAAAAATGTTCGGAAAGACATCAAGAATGCAGAATTATTTCCTAATTAATGGAATAATTAACATTTGTAAGTGCAATGCTGTGCTGTAAGTTTCACATAAACTTTCGTTTACAATTTATTCACACTTCCATAAGAGTAATGAAAATGAAACGGCCGCCTACTGGGTTCATACATAGCCGATCACTGGATTCCAATGTCCAATTGCTGGAGCATTTTATTGTGTTAACGATAGGTGAGTTTTTAAAATAAAAATGTTTTTATTTCTGAAACAATTCAGTGAATCATTATTAGAAAGGTATAGCCTAAAGTATTTTTTGTGTTTTTGTTGTTGTATTGATTGCTGAAATTTATAGGTTAACAAACAACAGCAATCGATCTCTTAAATGGGTTGACTACTGGAGCTCTTACCCTATTTTATATGAGAAAAAATGAAAATAGTTTTATCTTATTTACTACTAGTGGTACCCCGCCACGAACACGGCTTTGCTCGTAATAGAAAAATTAAAAGGTCTTTTGATTCACCTGTATATTTTACAAATAATGTATGGTGAATTTTCTCACAAATTGGGATTGTACCTATGTCACGGTTCCACGTTATGATATTTTCGTGTCTCGCCAATTGGCTTGTGCCCGTGTTACGGTTCCACGTTATGAAAATTTCGTAGTTTACTCGTCCATCTTATGATTAATTTTGTCTCTTAAAATTGGAATAGAAAAACGAGAACCGCATCGAATTTTCGAAAAATCGCTTCGACGTGCACACCCCCATTCTGCAAACCTAACTTTGTACCAAATTTCATGAAAATCGGCCAAACAGTAGGCGCATTGAGCGTCACAGAGATTCTGACAGACAGAGATCCGGACAGAGATACTTTTCAGCTTTATTATTAGTAAAGATGAGTGAAAAACGTATAAGTGAAAGCGTTCATCCTGTCAAAATAATTCGTTATTTTTATGAGTTAAACTGAAGAGGGGAGAATGAAATATGCAGAGGAGGAGAAAAATTACCTGATTCGAAGACGACTTTTCATCAATTTGCTGAAGTCGGAGAACAATGGCTACACTCTTCATATATTTTTAACTGTCAAAAGCTTCAACTCGACACTGCGTGAAATGTGACTTTCGGAGGATTTTTCAGCTTACTGCCGGAAAAAGGACCGCGAGGAAAAACATTAAGTACCTAATTCATTCACGTCACGATGGGAAGCACTTGTCATTTCCTCATAAATCGATGGCCCGAGAAGAAAAACACACAAAGCATTTTGCTCTTTTAAAAACTCAATTACGCGTCAGCTGAGGACCGCTTTTGTATAGTTGTCAAAAATGTTTCGAACGGGTTTTTATTTTTGCTCAAGTTGGGGGTGGAAGGGAAAAAAAATGGAAGCCAGAAGCACGAATAAAAAGTTTCATTATACAAGTTCTCCTGTCATAGTTGTTGATATATTTTGCGACGCTTGTGGCTCGTTTTGCGCCAGTTTTTGATATGATGAAAAGAAAGAAATAAACGGTGCATCTAACTATCTATCTATCTATCTATCTGTCTATATATAGTATATATATATATATATATATATATATATCTATATATATAGTATATATATATAGTATATATATATATATATATTTTTTATAAAACTATTTTTATTACATGTTAGCGTATTTGCGTATACAGTCGACACTCCCGCTACAACGTGATCTGACTCTACGCGCGAAATGGATTATAACGCCAGTTTTTTTCACCAGTAAAGAATTTTAGACATTACGCGAATTCCTCGCCAGCAACACGAAAATTTTCGGAAAGAAATCACGGTGGCCGTATCGGCTTCTGTTATTGTGCTACTAAAAATGTTTTTTCGTTTAATGAACTTTCATCTCTTTAGCATCCACACCGTACCAAGTCTGATACATCGCTTATACAAATAATTACTCCTCATTTTACTTTTTTTTTCATTCTAAATGTGAAAGTTGTTGAAATAAAATGACACCTAAGAGCGCTGTTTCAACTTGTGAATATAGAGAGAGAAAAAGCGAAAGTATTTCTGACAGTGTAAAGAAAAGCTTTAGATTATATGCTTGAACAAATGCGTCGAAGGTAGCACGACAATTAGGTACGAGTGAATCTTCCATATGGGCAATTAAAAAGTCAAGAAAAAGGTCCGTAAAAGTTCATCGAGTAGTATCTAAGCAAAAATGTAAAAATTATGAAAATGGAAGCTGTTCTTGTATTGTGAATTTAGAGAAGCCAGGAAGAGGGGTGTTGCGTTCGCATAGATGGAAAAGTTATAAAAGAACTAGTGAAGCAACTGTGTTGTGTATTTAAAAAATATATAAGAATAACGGTTTGATAATGCAGCATAAATCATGATATTCACTTTTTTAAGTTACAAACATCATTACTGGATCCACTGTGCAGTAAAACTATTGTGCATTTGTTTTTCTTACTACATACTATACTCACCGTACTGGTTTATTGTATGTCTTTCTTGTCCATTGATTATTGATTATGTGCATCGTAGTAGAATTTTATGTTGAATAAAATGTTCTTTTTAAATTTAAAATACAAATAAAAATTCAGTTTTTTATGTGAGAAACAGTACAGTATAGTTAAGAAATGGTTTTTAATAATTGAGGTGGTGTTTACAAGTGTCTAAAATAATTGGATATGTTTATAAAAGTTTTTACGCATACCCTTTTCCACAACGCGAAAATTTCGACTTACGCGAGGGGTCTTGGAACGCATCCCACGCGTAAGTCGGGATTCGACTGTAGTTATATTAACGTCAAAAAGTTTTTGTAGTGAGCTATTAAATAACCCATTTCAAAATATGATTTGTAAAATCTTTTAGCCGTATATTTTTTTTGGAAATTTCGAGTCATTACATAACTTTTAAAAGAATAGCTATGGTCTTAAATGCGTAACAGATTTTTCTTTTTCTCTTTTTTAAATAACTAAGAGAGCAAAATGTCACAAATTGAATAAGAATGAAACCAGCGTATCGTTATTTATAAACTGGAATATGATCACATAAAATATTTAAACATCTTAATGTTTTCAAAGAAACTAATTAACTTCAGAATAAAGGTCAAAAAGCAAAAAAAAAAAATGTTGCTGTGTTTAGTTTTAAAAAAATAAATAAATCTAACTAAAAGAGAATGGGGAAAATGTGTTTGTACTGAACACATTTTATCTCATACATTTACTTTAAATTAATTAGCTATCAAACCAAAAATTTTAGGACTACTAGGTCCGATGTCCAAATGTAACTGTTTGGACAGCGGACTCGAAAGAGGAGAACGCCGAGATCGATGCCAGACGTGATAAAGACATTAAAGCTACATGCAAAAGTCCTGTGTGATGGTTGTTGGACAGCCACCACGAGCACAGGAAACTGAATAAAATTTTCCTTCCCTTTCACTCTCATATCTAAGTTGTGGACGTGGAGATTGGTGTCGGGGTCATCTCGGGATGGCAAATTGGCTATTGTTGTTTTGTTAGATGTCCAACTTGTCGAGGCAACAAACCCTCATTCACGATTGGTGATCGAGGCAGCATCCCTTCTTTCACGTAACTTTCCATAGACACAGCAACAAAACTTACCGAAATAACATACATGCATAATAGCTTTTTAATGTTTCTACAAGGGTTGACTGGAGTGTAATGGTTAGAAAAATTGACCCAAGTGTGTATTCAAGATTTTTTTCAATGTTTGGTTTAGTATCCTGGAAACTGGGGAAAATAAGCAGTAGGAATTTTTAGTTCATTACATTTTTTTAGATACAAAGTGTGAATCAACTAAAAAGCTAAAAGTAAAATAAGTGCTAATCCCTTCTCTTCCTGCTATATTCAATTCTGACTTATTTAATAGAATTTGCTCACTACTATTTAGTCGATACTGCTCTTGTATTTCACTTGTTCAAGATGAACATGTACTCCTCTAAGACATTTCAAGGATTGTTTTCACAAGTCTTGAAAATATAACTACAACATATCTTTAAACAAATACTCTTAAGCTCTAAATTTTCATTTTCAAAGTAAGGCCATCTAATGTTCAGTTATGTTGAAATTAAATAATGTACTAAAGTTTACAATTTTAAGCCAGTGAGTGAAATGTTTGTTGCTGAAAACATCATGAACATTAGGTAAGTTAAGTCATAAAAATGAAGATAACAATGATTAATAAATAGTGAATTAGGTATGAGAGTTATGTACAATAGACATATTGCACTAAGAAATCATATACTGCCTTGGGAATTTAGAACGCAGTATCTGCAGGCAGTAGTTTTTGAGGAATATGAAGAAATATCTGCATTATTAAGGAAATGCTATTTACTATCTAATTAATCTGACGACAAATATTAAGAGCAGTATTTTTTTAAAAAGAGGTGATGCCAAATTTGTACTTAATACTTACGTATCTAACTAGCATCATAGTATGTTTTATTGTTCCATACGTATTATATGTTTAATCGTTAAGTAAATGTAGCCTATTCTACGAGTAAAAATAATATGTTCTCAGTTAAAGGGAGTGTCTTTATCCACTTGACATTGTTAAAAAACAGAAACAACTTAAATAGCTGAAAACATGTTCAGCGCTTTATATATAACGAATTCATGCGATTATTATTCTTCTTTCCTGCGGAAGTTGAAAAAAGATTTCTAACGTGTTTTGAAAAATATTACTTTCGGTAGGTCTTATCTCAAGCAAGATATTTTTTATCTGGAAAATTTTTAATGCTGATAAAAAAGTATTGCTAACTTATTCTTTTTAAAATTAAAACTTTCTCTTGAACTTCGTTTTTAGTGTTTTCATGGTAAGCGCAAAAAATATGTTTTTGAAATTTCCTGAAAATTTTCAACATAAATAGTTGTCTTTCGATTTAAAATATAATATATTTTCTGAGTAAATTAAACCCTACTTGTTTGTAAACATTTTTCAACACCTTTTAAAGAGCATTTATTGACGAAAAAGTATTCCCTAACAAGTCATCTGTGTTTTAATTATTTTTTGAAGATTAAAAAAAATATAATCGAATCATAACATTTTTAAATAGAGGCATGACTTCATACTGTATGTTACGAGTTCAATATAATCTTGTCAAAGAATTAACTGCGCATTTTAAACCAAATGATTCATTTTCTCGTCCACTTCCTTTCAAAGAAGTACTCCCCACTTAGCAAAGATTTTTTTTCTCTCTTATTGCTTATAAATTTATTGGATAGAATTTTCTTTTTTTCATTGTCATTAGATGAGCTTCATGTGGTCTTTAATTAATAGAAAACTCCACTATCCAAACACCTCTGAGCCGTTATCTTGCTTTTTGTGAAATTTCCTGTCAGAATGCCAAATGATAATTTTTTCCCCATTTTTTACGCGTTCTTCTTTTTTTCCCTCTCCATTTTCCCTTCTCATTTTAATTTCCATCTTCTTTGTTGTTAGCAGCCATTAAGGGAGAAATGTCCTAATTTATTTTTTGAGCAAGGATTACTCATTTTTTTTCCTCTTCTTCTTTTAGAATTGCTAACTTTTCCTCGAGAATTAATATCATTTTAAATAAATTCCGCCTTTTCTGGCCATTTTCCGTTTTATTTATTTTTCCCTATTATTTTCTAGTAGGAACTTTGGACGCTATTTCGCATAAAATTACGCTTTTGATGTCGTTTAGTGGATTACATTTGAATGATGTTGCAATTTTATCAAAGATAGTGTTCCTTCGTTTTTTTTTTTCTATTTTTATTTAAATCTGTTACTGTACGATGCTGAAAAATTCATTTATGCTCGAGAAAATTACATATATTTTAAATATTGATCACTCTTCCTACGGATGTAATATAAGAATTAATTTTATATTTTCTGCTTACCTTTCGTAGTTAATTTTCCGCACTAAATACTATTATTAAGTTTTTAAGTTAGCATCTAAGACATGAACCATGTTAAATGTAAAATGCTACGTTTATATGTGTCTTCAATTAAAAAAAAAATTTACCTTTTTGGAGATAAAAGTATATTAACAGCAAATTAGAAATAAGGAAATTTTCTTTGTCTTAAAAATTTGTTATAGTGTTTCTCATTATATTTGGAACGTTCCCTGTAAGAAAGAATTGTAAAATTTTATGCTTCTAGAAGTGTTTGTCTACTTGTTTTTCTTTTCTAATACTACGAAATTAAAAAGACTATTATTATTTTAAAAAAAATGACATGTTAATCAATTTTAAGTATACTTTAAAAAATCTAAGATGAGGTTGTATTGATAAATGTGGTCATGTACTACGTTTGATTTTTTTTCTTCAATGCAAAAAAAGGGGGAGGGGGGGGGGAGAAAGAGGGAAATAGATAAATATCTGCAAAAATAAAAAGAATGGGGTATACTATTTTCTAATGCCTTGACTTTATTGTTACTATACCATTATCATTATTATTACTATTTAAAAAATTAGCCTAAACCATAAATAAAAAAAAAGATACATTTTGATAATATCTTAGCACTGGTTGCTAATGGTTTGAAATCAGGTGCAATAATAGTGTTGGAAACCCTGGTAATAATGAGGCCAGACGCTTTGTACTTATTGCTATTCCCGAAATACTTTACAAAAGACAAAATATATTACGTCATGTCAATGAATTTTGTTACGTCATGTTAATGAGGTAACTTTATTAATTTACTTTTTTTCTTTAAATCAAGAAATGAGCATTGTTTACAGTTATATGGTAAATAATGCGAAAATAAACTACATCAGGATTTGTGATTTGACAGATTTGCTCTAAAATGATGAATTCTTGTTTTAAAATACTATCTAAAATCTAAAATTTGTAATGATATCACATTTCTGATTAAAACGATAGCAATTAAAATCATTAAGAGGAGAAAAAATACGAAAATAGAAAAAAAAAAAAATTTCTAGCACTATGTTAAATAGTAATATTGAATTATATTGCAATCCTTATTAGTCGATATTCGAAAATATCAATCAATATTGCAAAAATTTGAGAAACTTGTATCACAAAAATATATATTGATTAGTGACTTTTATTACAAGTGTTTTGGGAAGTGGTAATATTGAATTTGTAGTGACCACCATTCATTGTCTATACTCAAAAGCGTCAGTCAATATTGCTTAAATCTGAAAATTAGACACCTTCTTGTGTTTCGACCCAAGTTTCAGCTTTAGTATAAATCTGTCTATCATCTAAAGACATTTGAATCACAAAAAATTATATTTATTACGGTTTTTTCTATAAGTGTTTTACTAAATGGAAATATTGGATTGTAATGTAGTTATTCATAGTCGAAACTCGAAAACATCGGTCAATATTGTGCAAATCTGAAATGTAGACTCGTGCAGGTGTATTGATCCGATTTGTTGTAGCTAGTTTTAGCAGAGTTAGCTTAAACAAAGTTTTAACTATTCAAAAAGAAACTATCCTCTAAAGAAACTAGCATTACAAAAAAAAAAAAAAAGATATTGAACAGTGCATCTCTAAATAATAATATTGGATTATAATGTAATCATCCGTATTCGATACCCAAACTCATCGGTCAATATTGCAAACGAATCTGAAAATTACGCACGTTCTTGTGTATTGACCTTAAATGCTAGCTAACATTAGTACAAGACGAACTAAAGAAACTTGTACCTCAAAAATTTTTTAATTATTATGTTGCTAAATAATAATATTATATTGTAATGTAATCATTCATAGTCAAAAATAGAAAGCATCGGTTAATATTGCACAAATCTGAAAATTAGACGAGTGCTTGTGTATTGACCCACAGTTTTAGCTAGCTTTAGTATAAGCCAAACTATCATCTAAAGAAACTTGTATCACAAGAAAAAAGATATCGATTCTTAGTAAAGGAAAAAAAGTTTTAAGAAATGAGAAAAACTTCTTTCGATATTCTGACCTAAAACAGAAACCAGAATTTCACAATTTTCCCACTGCATATGAGAAAGGTACGAAAACAAAGAAACGGCATCGTATCGGTTTATCGATTTTCGAGTACCGTCTCATTTCTAGAGAATGAAAAAAGAACAAAAGAGAAGAAAAGTTCCGAGTGAATAAATCAAGCAAAATGAAAGAAAGTTACGAAAACAGGGAAACTGAGCACAAAGATGTGCCCTCCATATTTTGCATGACTTCGTTGCATTAGCAGAGACGTTTTGTTTGGTATAGGATCAAACTATTGACAATATCAACACTGAGATAGAACAATATTTTTTTTGAAAGCATGAAAATTAAGCACCAAAATGAAATGTATTACAAATATTATATTTTGCATAGCTAACCCAAAAGCAAAGAATGAATGGGATGGAGTTTTAGTACTTAATATAAATCTGAAATAATATTACTTTTTTGCATTCTAAATTTTAATAAACAATATTTATTTTTACGTAAATATGATCTCTTACGAAGGCTTTTTATACAATTTGTGGAGCATAATTTATTTTTGATATTGTGATGGATCTCATGCATCTCTAGCGGGAAAAATATTCAAATAGAAGTATAGGATTCAATCAAAATAATATTCAAACGAAGAAGTGCTTCGTTTTATTGCATTACCTAAATCATATTTCTGATAATATGCAACAGAACTCATGATTATTTTTAAGATATCCTGTATTGTTTGTAGAGCATCAAAAAATTTATAAATTTCATCTGTAAGTTTTTATAAGACACCTGCAACAGTCGATGATCTGAACTAACACATAGGACTTGGTTTGAAATATTTAATGTTAAGTATTATATCAGAACCTTAAATTAAAGGCATTAAAAACTCTTTAAGTATTATTATTATTATTATTATTATTATTATTATTATTATTATTATTATTATTATTTTGAAACAATTCCGAAAGGCCCTTTATAATTCGTTAAAAAAATTATCATAACACAAAATAGATGCGCTGAGTTACATAATATAATTGAGGTGACGTCTGTGTCATAGTTTACGTTAAGCTTAACGAAAGGTCCAGCGAAAGAACAAAATTTCCTAAAGCTAAAACAGCATTTCGCTGAATAGATCGTTTTTCAGTATTAGATTATGATGGTAAAATAAAATAAAATTTCCACTTTCTTTTTTTTTTTTGTAACTGAATACAAGAAAATCTACTGCTTGCGATTGCTTAGATCTCAAAGTAATGTATGAAGGACGGAGAATTACAACTTCCACCAAACATCTTAAAAATTTTAATCGAAGATGAAAACTTTTTTGTTAAATTGCTTTGTGAATGAATCTGATGGAGAATTTCATAAAAATATTTTTATGCCACGCTAAGTTTTAACACCTCACTAGGTTTTAACTTATGCATTTAAGAGTGCTTCTGTATTAAAAATGAGATTCCACTTGAAGGTAAGAAAATATGATCTTTTGCAAAAGCGTGTTTATTTCCCTCATTAGGTGGTCGAGCTATGCAAAAACGAAACTTACGTATTGCATTCCAGTTCGTTATCTAAATAATGGAGTTTATGTATCTTTACGACATCATGTTTACGTGCAGATAATTGATAAAGGCAATATTTTAATTTGAAACATAGATACTTTTGATCTCGTTCTAGTTTTAGGGACTCCTTGACGATTTTGGCGAACTGTTTTCTTTATTCTACTGGCAGTTCTAAGGAACGGTTATCTTTTTATAATGTTAAAATTTAGTAATTTCATGGTGATGAAAAGTTTTAAGTGCAATTCTCGAGTCATGACGCAATAATTCCGCAGAACAGTTTTACGAGATAATCCGTGAAACTCAAGCATGTGACGCAAATGATGCATGAATCATTCTTCCGAAAAGAATTATCTCAATTGTAATTTCAATTCCTAACAGTTTAGCAAACAATGTAATTGTTTGTAAAAGTTAATTTTAATAATAGAAGTAAAGTGTTTCTCTTATTTCAGTCCAAAAATTTGAATTGAGTGCATTTTCAAATTGTGTTCTTCGCTCGTTTGAAAGAACAATTTTGTTAGAAAATTTAAACTTTGAACAAAATATATTCCATTTTGAAGATCAAATTTTGCTTTCTTTTGCTTTTGGCGCATGAATTTTCTTTTCACGAAATTATCTTTTAGGAAAATTTCCTTCACTAGAAATTTGTCTTTGTAATTATGTTTTTGATT
The DNA here is from genome assembly GCF_026930045.1 of Uloborus diversus. Lineage (NCBI taxonomy): Eukaryota > Metazoa > Arthropoda > Arachnida > Araneae > Uloboridae > Uloborus > Uloborus diversus. The sequence continues at coordinate 160,077,998 of NC_072737.1, read as the reverse complement.
TATAAAACACATTGGCAAACTTGTTTGCGACATTATTTTTTTTTCAGAAAGTGTTTTTCTTAACCTTATTTCTATGATAGAAAACAATAGTATGACATTATTCAAATTATTTTCCGGCAAGAGTTTCTTTGACAAAAATTGAAAAAAATTAATAATTTTGTATCATATTTGTAATATTAGAGAGAAAAATGTTTGTCACATCTTCTCTAAATATAAGGTAAGTTAGGGGAAGTGGGTCGTGGTGACCTGATCGGAAAGGCATTGGACTTGGGGCCGGAGGGTCTCGGGTTCGATCCTCGCTGGTCGAAAATCCACCGTCGTCATTAATGGTGACTGGGCGACGTGAAATATGCTCGTGGTCACAATGTCCTCCAAGTGAAACGATACCTCTGGGGGTGCCAGACCTAAAAGTTATTCGGCTCCTGGCCTGGTTCTAAATTCTCGAACTGTCCATAGATGGCACCACCATCTATTGTGTTGGTTTCTGAAGGCAAGGTGCCTGGCACGCAGTCCTTCATAGTTTGAGGGCCAGAGGTCCGTTTGATAGTTAATAGTTGATAAGTCGGGGGAAGACGCAAGTTTGTTCATAATACGTTTATGCGTCGTTACATGGCAATACTGAGCCATTTGTGTGAAGTGCCTGGTCCGCCATCGGATGCGGCTTAGCCATTTGTTTAAATTCATCATCTGTAATCGGAATAGTACAACTTTTATACTATTCCGTTCCTCAAACTTAAAGCTCATAAACGTATTTGTAATTTTAAATAATATATTAGAAATATAAGTGAGTTAACACGATGCATGTATAAGCGGGCCATAACACTAGCAATAAGGAAATAAATGTGTGTGACATCTTCCACCTTATACTTGCGAAGAGACGCTACATGGTTCAGAAATAAATGAAATGAACTTCATTTTGTTTATTTTTTATTTTATAACACCGAAAAGTATCGTATAAAATTGAAAAAAATGACTTGCATGTTTTCTTATGCTTTCGTTTAAGGTGTAATAACTTTTAATAAATAGAACTCTCATTTCAATGTCATTTAGACAATGCCTCCGAGACTACAAAAGAAAAACTGAACGCGCTTCTTAATCACAATCAAATTTACTGTAAGCTGTAGAAGATGTAAAGAACACACGACAAAGTCTGTGGGCTGGAGCAAAGATGTATGGAATTCCATATCGAACCCTGAAGCGACGCATAGCAACTACAAACCCTACAAAAGGCGAACCAGGTCCTTCAGTCTTGTGGTCAATTAGCCCTATTCCTCTAGTCAAAAAACTTAAATCATCCGGACGTAAAAAACAAACATCAGAAGTCTTAAATAATTCCAAAAGGAGAGCAGCTATGCGGGAAAAGGCGCGGGGAAAGCTAGAAAAGGCGGTTAAGGGCACAACATATAACTAGAAACTTTCGAAAATTTACTAGAAAAAGAGACATGTCAGCTCGTCATCCTCAAGTGATGAAATTTCTTTGGATACCAGTGGTGAGTTTTGATGAGAATAATCGTGACGATTTTTGTGCTGTGTTAAATATTAAAAAATAAAATGTGTTTTTTTCATGAGCTTGCTGTTTCATTTTTCACTTTAATTATCGAAAAATCATTAACTGTGGCAACTTCCCCCGATTTATCTTATTACTATCCGGTAGCGACTCCTTGGAAATTGTTTACGCAAAAGTAAAATGTTTCATCAAAAAGAAATATTTTAGTTTCAAGCTTCTCTGTTCTGCTAAACTGCAAAATTTAAAAGATAAATAAAAGACAAATTAGGTTATGTGTTCTTTAAAATAATAGTTAACTTAAAAGGAATGGGAGAGTCAACTTTATTTTTCTACTGGTTAGCAATCAATCCCTTTGGCAATCGAGCTACCAATCTCTTTTCCAGATTTATGCCTTTTTGTTGTCTGCCAAGACTATCGGCAATTCAGCCTAAGTATTGGTTGAAGAAATAAATTTGCTAGGGCCTCATCTTGTCTTTGTTGTTTACTGAGAAAAGGTACTTGCTAGCAACTGTTGTTTATGACTTGTCTTTCTCGAACCTGAGTAACGAGTCCTCTTCTTTGTAAGACCCTATCTACTGATGCCTTCGTTGCTTTTTATGGTATTTTCCGAAATAAGATGGCAGATATGTTGGCCTATGGGAAAATGAGGTAATTATGATGAATGCGAGTTGTAAAAAGATAGATTGTTTAGAGATAATAAATATGGCTAAAGAAGTCACGATGCGTCTCACTGTTATTTAAAACAAAATTTGTAATGAAGTTGTAAATTAGTTGATTTCTTGTTGAAATACAATGCTTATTTAATAAAAACCGCTAAATTGAATTTTTGACGACAAAGAGTAAATTATCTCTGCACGTTAGAGAGATTAAGACACGTAAGTACGTTTTTGCACGTAAAATATTATATACTAGTGTTACCCTTACGGCTTTGCCGTAATAGAAAAATTAAAAGGTCTTTTAATTCGCCTGTATATTCACAAATAATGTATGGTGAATTTTCTCGCCAATTGGCTTGTACCCATATTACGGTTCCACGTAATGATAATTTTGTATCTCGCCAATTGGCTTGTGCCCACGTTACGGTTCCATGTTATGATAATTTCGTAATTTACTCGTTCATCTTATGATAATTTTGTTCTTGAAAAAGGAATAGAAAAAGAACCACATCGAATTTTTGAAAAATCGCTTTGAACATCACACCCCCATGCTACAAACTAACTTTGTGCCAAATTTCATGAAAATCGGCTGAACGGTCTAGGCGCTATGCGCGTCACAGAATCCTGACAGACAGAGATCCGGACAGAGAGACTTTCAGCTTTATTATTAGTAAAGAAAGTACTACAAATATTGAGATATGAAACTAGTATGTTGTGGCCATCACGAAACTTTCTTCTATATATATATATATTTTTTTCTGATCCCTCCCCATGCTTGACGAGGAAGCAATATTCCCAACGAAAACAAAATGACACATGCAAAAACTTGACGACTATCCCAATGTCTGAATTATTGCAAAAGCAAAGCAAAGAGCGAAAATTGAAAGTTATTTTAAAAGCCTTGCTTGAATGAATTACAAATATTTTATTTGTTAACAAACATAAGATGGCAACAGTTAAAAATTTTAAATCATTGAGATAATATTTCCATAGACTAATAATAAGAGTAGACCGAGCTATGGCAACCCTTTTGCTGCCCATAAACCAAACCATGTGACTGGTGGATATCCTAGCAACAGCGGGCGTTAATCGTAGCAGACGATCAACGCCAGCGCGAAATAAAATAAATAGAATTGATGGAACATGGAAGAATGATCTTTTATGGAGTCCGATTTGTAAATTTGTTATTCTAAGTTGTAAATATTTTGTTAATATAGTGAGTTTTTCGTTTAGATAGTATTGTGCATTTTCTTTAGTCAATTTCAATAACTCTCTAAGCAATAAAAGATGCAAGCGACCAAGAGGAATCAGCAAACGGTAAGATTTTTACCTACAGTTTCAATTTAAGATACCGATTAGTACATTTTTGCGTTAACGCAAAACGTTTACGCCATTTCGTTCACGCCAACGCTGACAGCTCCAAATGAAATAAAAGTTACCGAAAACTGATCAAAAACTATTACTAATGTCAAAATAATGCATAACTAAAAGAAAAACAGTTCAATTTCTGCACCTGGAAGTTTTTTTTAATGAAAACACATTGTCTTAAAATACATGTCGAGTGCCAAACTATAGATAATGCTGCCATCTAGCAACCATGCTGCCAAAGTCTTCGCCAAGCCCTTCCACTAGTCACATGATACATCTATGAACCAATTTTCTTTATCAGTAAGAATGAGAAAGCTCGGTCTACTTTTATTATTAGTCTATGAATATTTCCTATCATTTCCATACAATTAAAATCACGAGAAATACGCAGACGACAATCTATTACGATTTATCTTTCTTATTGTTGCATTAATAAAAATATTTTTATTCGCAAAAAAAAAAAAAAAAAAAATTCAACACCTCTTGGAGCGATCGGCGTCAAAATAGAACCAAAGCCTGTTTACATATGGATTCACATATATTCCAAATTTCAACCAGAACGTAGCATTACTTCTTGAGATAGGGCACTCAAAATGGAAAAAAAGAACGGGTGATTGCGCTGCCCCCCTTTTAGCTGTTGACACAAAAATAAAATCAGTTCTTATACCCACTAAGGGCTACTTGCCGATAAATTTTTCTTTCATTCCGTTCATTATTTCTTGAGATACAGCAGTCACAATTGACGACAAAAAACGTTCTATAGCTCAACCCCCGTTTGAGTTATTGACACCAAAATTGAATCAGCACCTGTTCCTGTTAATACCAACATATGGACCAAATTTTGTTTGATTCCGCCAGTAACTTCCTGAGGAATAGCAAGCACGCGTAACTCGAAAAACGTCCCATTGCTCCACCCCCCTTGGAGGAATTCGCGCCAAAAACTAATGGGCACAAGTTCACATAGGGGCACATATGTGTACTAAATTTCGTTCGATTTCATGCGGTAGTTTTTGTTGTAGAGCGGCCACAAAAAACTGGTCACACACAGACGTGACACACATACATACACACACACACATACATACACACACACACACAGACAGACAGACATTTTCCAAAAATGGTCGAAATGGACTCAGCACACCTCAAAACGTTCGAATCCGTCAAAATTCGAAATTCGAAAATTTGCACGAATCCAATACTTTCTTCTATATATTAGATATAGAAGAAAGTAAAAATGAGCTATTTATGATGAACGCGGATTGTAAAAAGATAGATTGGATAGAGCTATAAATAAGGCTAAAGGAGTCGCAATGCATCTTTTGGGTTACTTAAAAAGTGTTTGATTGTAAATTAGATCATTTATATATATATAGTTTCGCTTAATTATAATACTCAGTTAAAGTACCATGAACGAAATTTAGATTAAAAAAATCATCTCACTAATATATAGACATTTACAGCTCAGAATTTACCTGCAATCTCTTTCCCCACTCAAGTCAAACTATATGTGTTAGTCTTAATAAATAGTATACTATATTTAGTTATATTTTGAAATTTAGGCCTGCAAATTCCGCATAGTTAAGAAAAAAATTCTATTTACCTATTTGTAACATTATGACACAGCACCTTGTATATATCTATTTAAAACTATGGTTACAGACAGCAACCCAATCATTATATTTAAAAACATATGCATTTGGATACTCTTTACTTCCAAACGATGAAATAATTTTTGATATAACGTAAATACAGTAAACATTTTGAGCGTAGTTGTATTTATTAAAACATTTTTTTCGTTAAACGTTTAGGAGAATTATCTAATATATCTGAACATGATTCGCTTTTCTTTAATATGCAAAATAAACTTATATAATGTACTTTTGGCATACAAAGACCACAGTAAAATCTAAAATAGTAATTAATATACTTTAGTCATATACCAAACATCTAGCATTAAATGTTTAAATATCTTATAAAAAACAGCTGTGTTTACACATTTTAGAATTAGAATACGCTAGAGATTATATATATATATATATATATATATATATATATATATATATATATATATATATATATATATATATATATATATATATATATATATATATATATATATATATATATATATATATATATATATATATATATATATATATATATATATATATATATATATATATATATATATATATATATATATATATATATATATATATATATATATATATATATATATATATTTAACGCGAAGGCCAGTCTCATGTCCTAAACGTGATGTTTGAAATGACGAAATAACATCACACATCAGAAAAATAAAACAATAACTTACTCCTAAATGTTAGTTTAGATTGTAATTATTGCACCTTCAATGCCATGTGAACCTTAATATGCTGCATACATAAGGGAAATTACGTAAATATTATTTGAGAGATATTTGTTATTTTAACTAAACCTATGTCATACAGTTTATGGATTTTATGTTCTATAGTTTTGTTGCCTTACTAATTTCTTCCAACGAAATTCGTAGTTCGTTTTCAATGTTTCATTGATGATTTATTATCATTTTGATACAACATTTTCTCACATATAATCCCATAGCGTTGCATTAAAATGATTAGTTTATTTTCTTTTAAGAATTTTATTTTAAAAAAAAATTAAAAACTAAACTACCCTTTTGTACAAGAACTTACTTGTTCTTTCTCATAAAATAGACGGACCATTTTTTTTTATCGTTCTACTTAGTAATAATATGAGTTTAAAGAATATGGTATGGTAGCAGTTTTGAAAACATACTTGAGTGTTATCCCTGTAGGTAAAACTTTTGATGCCAGCGCTGAAAGTAATGTTTTAAGGTCTACAATGCAGGACACAGTTTATTTTACAGTTGAATACAAAAACTAATAATGATCTTGACTAATAGAAAAAAAAGATCTTTACGAATTTACTTTTATCTTTCTTTTTAAATTCATAAATTCATCTCATCTGAAAATTCATTCTCGAAACACAAAAGAAAATATGAATTCCTCTAAATAGTTTCCATGTTTCTGTTGAAAAACATAAATTTATATAAATATCGATTCTATGACTAAAATTCGTGTTGCGAAAATAATTGAGCTACTGCATCATTATTACTATTCCCATAAAATAATTCGTTCCTTTTTCACCTACATGTCTTTAAAAAAAAAGAAAAGAAAAAATGTAAGATAGAAATTAATGGATCTGGTTTCCTTCAGGCAAAAGTACAACTTTTAATCATGGAAATGGATAGAATGAGCAAAAAAATTCATGAACCCAGAAAATACTTTCATTTTCCCACAGTTTTTTTTAATTATTTTTTTTAATGTCCGATTCTTCAAACAAAGCGTGGTCTTTATGACGTCACAAATGATGCAACTTGGCGCATCTTTCTACTACGTTTCCACGTTATGATAATCACGCAGCGAATTAAAATTGCGCTCTACGCTTGCTATCAACCAATATACGTGAGTAAAGATGCGAATTAAATATTTCGTTCCGTGAAACGCAACATTGAATGGCATTTCATCATTCGTGATGCCACACGACAGAAGCGTAAACAATGAAAGCGCAACGATTTAAGTAACTTTTTAAAAATATTAAACTTAAATGAATTATTTACAAAATGGTCAGATCCTATGTTTTAAGCATGCTCTTTCAGAAAAAAATACTTTTAAAATTTTGGAAACGACTCCATTGTTGATAAAAGTAAGTACTATTTAAGTTTGTTTAGCACTTTATCATTAATTAGTCGAAAAATCAATGAGATATTTATGGGCTCAGATGCGGCCCGAAGTTAGAGGGTGGAAATTATCAAATTGCTGAATTCAACTCCAAATTTTGTTGGCTGGTGAAATACGGGTATGCACACATAAGTGAAACGATTGAAAAGGGACACCAAGAAAATATTGCAATTAGGACCTCAAATTTACCGAATCGTCAGACAAAATTTTACCGAATAAGGAAATTTCTGACGGTCATAGCGACCTCCTATGACCTACCATTGGTGCTCCTTTGCATAGGGTAAGTTTCAGTTGTTATTTTCCTCTAGCTATGAAGATCACTTGTCTTTGGAACTTTTCCGTGAGCATTTACTATAATACGGCAAGAATTAAGTTTTATTTTTTGTTTCATGCCTTTTCTTGTGAAAATATTATTTTACTTCAGTGACACAAATAAATAAATCTGTTATTTCACATGAGAAATGTTCTGAACCTCTCATTCCTTAGAAAAAATATTCGTCTGACCATTTGCAGTTGCTAACAATTTATTCTTTATACCATCAAGTAGGAATTCACAACAAAGAAAATTTATGTCCTTGCCTTGTCTTGAGAAGGCTTTCAATAGCAAAGACAACGTATTGGCCACCAAAGATAAATTTCTAGATCCTGTTTATTTTCCCGTAAGGGTGAACTGTTGTTTATGGCTTGATGTTGCCAGAGAAGAAATGGAAAGGACTTCTTCCAGAAGATACTGCATTCATATAAAACGGTTTTTCTTATATTCGTAATCCATTAAAGAAAACGTCAGGTGTCACAATTATACGACTTTTCGAAAAAAGAATGCACGGACGGAGAGTTTTCGTCAGGCTACTTTATGATCTGAATTTCGGACTTTTCTCATGAAATTATCTTTGCTGTCGTACATTTGATGTTATTCCACAGGGTTTTTTCCATAGTTTAAACTGTAATTTAAGGTAAACCGTGTTTTTCATAGCATGTTTTGTTTTTCAAACAACTAAAGATTCTTCCAAAATGTTCTTAAGAATTTTACACTTTATTGAGAAGCGTAATTTTTTTTACGTTTGCCAAGGGTTTGTTTTTAAACTTAGCGAAGTAAGCAGAAGAGCTTCAGAAATACATATTATATTGATAAATTTTCAAAATTAGTTTTTTAACGTAACATACGTTTTCTAAACATGTTTTGTGTTCAAAGCAACATTTTTAACCAATGTTTTTTTACTAGCTACATAATGTACAAGACAGACCAACCAAGTTTTCCCGAAATTACATGGAGAAAATACATTTGTCTTGGCTAGTTTTCCTATACTTTCTTACATTTCAAAAATGCTCAAAAAGCATACATTTTCCAAAATTTCACCTTAGTACTATTAGCTGTACTGTTCAATATTCATTCAGTTTGACAGAGTAGAAATATTTAGAGAAGCAGTAGTATTTTTTTATTGAAACATTTAAGCACAAGACGAAAACATAAACATATCTATTTCGAAGAGACTAAAAGTTGCATTCTACTGCAAGGAAGTTAAGCGTCGTCTGCTCGAGCTGCTGCATATTGCCTACAGGTGCCTTTAAAATAACTTGTATGATCACCTAATTATATGTGAGGGAATAGAAGAGCGTGGTATTGATATATATATTCCCTCAGAACTACACTACGTGTTTGATTACTTAAGATTTATTCTGCCCTGTTAAAGTAAAAAGCAGTACCTGCAAATATTTCTCTCTTTAAAAAGCAATATCCGATTTGAGCTTTGCTACAGATAGAGTTTGTGCTTAGCACTGCAGTATACTTAGTTTTCACAAAATTTATGAAGTTAAACCTTTTGAATATTAATATTTTCTTTCAAAATTAAATACAAAATTATAGGAACGAGCCATGACTGCTATAAATGTGATTAATGTTTTTTAATACGCATTAGAAAAACAGTCTCAAGAGAAAAATAGCATGAACGAATTTTTAAAAGTAATTATGTTTTACGCAATTCATAACACGTCTTGTAATTTGCGAGCGTTCATATGATGCTGAAAACTTTTAATTTTGAATTGCATTTGTTAACTGTTGACTTGATGATTGATACCTCAACAGATTGACATGCATTAAAACGTCCTAATATAACATTCCTTAAAAAGACATTTTCAAAGTTTATGTTTGATAAACTGCGTATACATATCTTCATCCATTTGTTTAGTAATTTATGTTTTAATTAGTTAATGTACCTGGAATTATATGATTATATTCCCTAAGAAAGCACTATGTCATATTTGTTTTTAATCGGGATTTCAACACTTTCGTATGTAAAATTTTACTATCTACTTAGATGTATGAAGAACTGAAATTTTGAAACGAGCTGATGTGTGCATCACATAACATTCTTTTACTCTTTTTTAATGTCATTTCCCCATTACTGGCAATTTTAATGTGATTCAATAGTTTACTCTCTAAATATCACCAACAGTGGCCAAATTGAACGGTATTAAAAAAAAAAAAAAAGCCAAATTTGTCGCCAAGTTGACGACAAAACTTGGCGACCAAAAGACTGGCGAAATATCGCCAATTGGCCGCCAAATTATAACCCCACTTGAGTTTACATCTCAATTAACAATGATTTCCCCCCAAAAAGGGGCAAAATACCTCTTTAGAAACACTCGAATGCAGCCAAAAAGGGAGGTGCACAACTAGACCCCACTAGGGGGTCTACGTATCAAATTTCACCTTTCTACGACTTGCCGTTCTTGAGTTATGCGACATACATCCGCACATTCGCACATACGCACATACATACGTACTACAGACGTAACGAGAAAATTCGTTTTATTTAACTCGGGAATCGTCATTATGTATATTTCGCGCGTCTTTACATTCTTAGGCACTTATAAACGTGTGGCCGAGTCGAAAAGAAAAAACTCAATATTCATTCGGGGGTGAGTAAAATGGAAGTTAAGGTCGATTTTTGAGTGAAAATTTTTTTGCGAATACAATACTTCTTTTTTAAAAAAAAGAAGGTAAAAAAATATTAGTCCATAAATAACAAATCTAGTGTTGCAAATCATCACAAAAGACAATATTTAAACTTATCTCTTCGCTAAATTTGTTTTTGTGACTTAGTGCTCCTTACCTCCAAGGTGCGGATTTAATAAGTAGCAATCATTAAGTCACATAATATAATAAGATTCATTTTCATTATTAACTGCAGCAGAAACAAAAAAAATATGAGCATATTTTTGCTCCTCAAAATAAACATCTGAAATAGACAACAAAAGAAAAAAAAATAACTGCATAATGATAGAAAAAACAACCATCCAACATGACGTCTCTTCTAACGTGCAACCTCCCAACTATTGCAATTGATGATGCAGGGCGGATGGGAGCTAGATTACGATGACTTTGCATTGATGGCCCGTGACTGTCAACACGACCGACTGAGGAAGGAGAAGCGTGGTTTAAGTCTGCGTTGCAGTTTGTTTCCCTAAAAACGGCCTCCTCTGCTGGCGAAAAAATATGATTTTAATTATAGTTAGTATTGTCGTGGTTTTATTTTTTGATTTAAATAATTTACTTATTTTATTGATTTAACCGTGGATATTATATATAAAGACGGTATAAGTTAAGGAGAACAGATTCAAGTGAGACACAGAGTGTAACACAGAGAGAGCACATTAAAGAGACGTATCACATAATGCAACAAGAAGTTCCGTCTAGAAATATACGAGCCTACTTTCCCGTATACCCATACTACTTTCTAGTACCTGATCAATATTCTCAAAAATAGCTAAAATCGCAAATTGTTTCAAACATATTTTTTTTCTAATTTCTAGGAGTAAAATATTCTTCACACATCTAAAAAAATTAGATGCGTAAAAAAAAGCAGCACCTATTAAACGAAGCAGCTAATACACTTTTTTCCCTTAAAAAAATTCTTTAACAGCTTTCAAAACGAAAAAATAATAATTAAAATTAATAAGCTTATTAAAATAAATACATCATATCAAAAAAAAAAAAAAAATCGTTTCTTTTTCCCCTGTTGCCAAAAATAAATTTTTAAGTGAATTAATGCACTTACCAAAATAAATAAAAACAATAAAATGTCAACTTAAAGAATAACTTTTCATTGTCAAATAAAAAAAAAATCGTCTGCGCAAATCGTTATGTAGAAACATAAATGACTTCGAGTTTATTCGCCGAAAACTGAATACCTAAATTAAAACTTAAGCGTGAAAATAAAAGCAAATCATATCAACAATAATTATTTCACAGTTAAAACCATAGCTGCGGAGTCGGAGTCGATCTCATTTCGGGATAAAGGAGTCGGAGACGAATATCCAAGAATCGGAGTCAGCCATTTGTCCTCCGTGTATAAATTTTTGCCAAAGCTACGAAGTCGGAGTCGAAGTCGTAATTGTTGGGCGCAGGAGTCGGAGTCGGAGTCATGTGCCTCTAAATTCTCGGAGTCGGAGTCTGGAGTTTGGCGTCAATAGCCATTTCCAACAAAATTTCTTTGAAATAAATCCACCTTCAAGTACGGAATCTACATTGACTTTCAGTTTCCCCGTAGGCGCTAATGTTAAGTTTTTTGAACTGTTCAAAATTAAACAAAAGATAGTTCAAATCAAAAAGTGAAATATGGGAATGAGGTGTTCTCGTCGAGATCTTTCGAACAAAAAAAAAGTTTGTTCGAATCGGAGTATTCATTCAAAAGTTATTAGGGGGTGACAGACAGACAGACCGACGGACCGACAGACATTTTTCCCCATCTCAATACCCTACTTTCCAATTTTTAATTTTTCGATATTTATTTAATTATTTTCTTTATTTATTTATTTTTATTTATTTATTTTTTTTTTTTGTTTTTCACGACATGGTTAGATGCATTAAGCCTTCTTTCATGCTTTTTTCTCCTTTTTCTGACTTTTACTGGGAAAGTAGGCTAAAAATTGCTCATGTATGGATGTGAAATATAATAGTTTTTTCAATTCATGTCTGAAATATTTTTTAACAATATTTAAAGAAAAACGTTCCCACGTATAAATATTCAATGAATATTTATAATATTCATCAAATATTCATAGTCTATGTATATTTGGAGTAACATTAGCCTTCTTTTAAAGGAAAAGGAAAGAACACAGAAAAGTAAGAAGCGAATGACATACAGATTTTCAATCTTTTACTTTGTTAAAAACGGATGAGAAGTTTCCCGAAAAGTTACAAAATAGTTTAAAAATTGAAAAAGTGTTCTACTAGTTAAATTTCTCTCAGACTTGATGACATGAAATTTAAGTAAAAAATGGAATATTTCAATTTTTGGCAGTATTAAAAAACAAATTAATGGGTTATCTGGGTTATCTTTAAATGAGCTTCGGGGGTAAAAAATGCAAATTTATCACAGAAATTCACGAATGAAAATATAAACTTCAAAAATGAACAATGTTTCTTCTTAATATGATTTAGTGTGTTCTGTGTCAGAAAAATCAACTTATAAAGTAATACGGTACAATTTAATCAGTTTAATTTTTGTATGGGTTCTTTAAGTCTAAGAATTTCAGTAATGCACAAGTAACCATATTTCAGTAATTCGCAAGTAACTATATTTCAGTAATTCGCTAAGTTAATGTTACAGCAACTAATATAATTGATGGGCATATTTGTCAGCTACAATTTGGTTGCTGTATTCCTTAAAAATAGAGTGATTAGCTTGGGTGGGTTGGGAAATTCATAGGCATTCATCATTTAAATAGTTGCAATGCGAGCTGAATTTAAGCTATTACTTGTCATGGCACATCGTCAGATATAATTTGAAAAAATGTTTAGCTCGGTTCTATGACGGAAATTCCTTTAACCAAGAGTCACGTGACTCATTCCTCTTTTCTTCCAAGTCAGCTGATAAAGGAAGTCCATTCCATAGAACATTTGGCAAGTAGCCTCCTGGTGATTTGATAAGAGTAATGTTAGTAGTTTTGGGTGAGTTATTTTCCCACCACATTTTTGTCACCATCTTAAAATAGAGCACATGATGGTTCAACACTACCTTCTTTTTGTTAACCTAGAATAAATCGTCATATAATTAAGAAAAAAAATGTTACGTCACAAAAAGGTATGTTTGATTACTAGGCACTTATTTAATATGTTTGTCTGTCGTACGTATTGTTATAGAGCTAACGTCAAAGGACAAATGTAAAACATCACGAAATGTGGTAGTTTTAGCAGTAAAAGAAGTTTCTGGTTTTGATTTTTTTTTTTTTTGAAGAATACGCATCAATAAACAATCATTCTATAAACTACTCAAAAAAAAAAAAAAAAAAGAAAAGCATTCTTTTCTTTTTATTACCAAGTATGGTGTTTTAGCACGTTGGACAACCCAGAAAAATGCATTTTTAATAATTTTCTAATGTTTTCCTATGTTTGTTCTTCAATTACTGATAAAAGAGAAATAGTTTTTAAAATTATTTCAACGGTTTTAAAGGTCCTTACGGAATTTGAATACAGTAACTATGCTTTTTACATAAAGTTTTTAATGCTAAATTGGAAATAAATTTTCGTCGTGAATCTTTTTCGTTGCAAATCATTATTTCAGAAACGTAATCTTTTTTTTTTTTTTTTGCTGAAAAGAAATATAATTAGTGAAACGGGAAAACTGTTTTCAGCATTTGGATTATAAAATTTATAATAATGAGGAAAACAGCTTTAGCATTTTTTAGGGTATACATTTGTGAAAATAAGACCAAAAGTAAGATAATAGCAACTTTTTTTTATCTTCTCTTGCGGTTTTGTGGACAGAATTTAGTTGAACAACAGCCTTTTTAATGAAATAGATCGAGTTTAAAATTCTAAAGAAAACAGGTGTTGGTAATTATAGGAGCAGTAATTAATAGGTAACGGCTAGAATTAAACGCATGAAAATATAATTTTTATGTTACTTCAGTTATTCATATTTCTTAACACACGTTATAAAAGTCTAAAAGTTCAAAAAAATTCTTCGCCTGTAACAACTTGGAAGATAATTAGAGAATTGATTAAATTTCAAATGTCACAAAAGAATTTTTGATACGGAAAATACGTTTAGATTTACAAGAAAAAAATGCACTTACAGTAGTATATAGAAAGATGAACGTTATTGTATGGAAGTCATTTAATACCCATCAGGACACTTTGTATTTTGTTTATTTATTTATTAATTATTATTATTATTATTTTTTTTTTGACATTTTTTTTTTGACGTCAAATAATGTATTAATGTGTGAAACGTGAAGAATAATTTAAAATGTTATTGAAGATTGTCACTGCATTTTCTAATATATAAGCATTGTTTTTAAACAGATACGTTTAATGTCGCTTTAAAAATATTCTCACAAAATTATTGGCATAAGTACCATGCCCCCCCCCCCATGAATTCTTAAGAAGCTTCATAACTCCGTAAAAGAATAATTATTAAGATGGTCGATTGCCCTAAAAAATTCCCCGATAATATAAGAAGCACTTTCTTTCAAAAAATCCTGTTAGAATGAAGGCAACAGTCCATCCGAATCTTCATAAGAGAAATATCACCAGTTCTTGACAAGAATAGCAGACACTTAAATTTCCAGTTATAAAAAGGAAAACATTTCTTGTGTCTGAAAAAAAAATTGAATAAGGTTAACAGTTCTTCTAAATACTTACTAAAACAAGGGCAACAGAAGCAAAAGTTGACATTACTACAAAAGCAAAAATACTTAAATAGTGTCCAGTGTAGAAACACAAAGAAATCCATTTAAGATTAGGGTCATTAAACATATAATCAGAACAATGTCGCCAGCTTCAGAAAGTCCTCATTACAGCTATAATAGCTGATTGTATTCAAATTTCGATGCAATATCGGCAACAGTTTCTAATTATAAGTAATACCAAACTCGAAAATTCCCATTTGAAAAATGAAGACACAAATGTCCCTTAAACTTTCTTTAAAATGTCATCATCAGGTCCCTAGCCAATCTTTAAAATACGGGCAGCAATCCCTAAAAGTTCCGATCAATCCCAACCCCTCCCCCAGATGATCACACCTTTTATTCAATTACTATCGGTACCCGCACGGCTTTGCCCGTGGAAAAAGATTAAAAGGTCATTTGGTTTGCCTGTATATTTACAAATAATGGATGATGACTTTCTCGCCTATTTGCTATGTTTATTTGCTCGCCCATGTTATGATAATTTGCTCGTCCACGTTATGATAATTTGCTGTTCTATGTTGTGATAATTTGCTCGGTAAAATGTTCTCAAAATGGGAATAGAAAAAGAAGAAAATCGAATTTTCGAAAAATCGCTTCAAGGTGCTCTCCCTTATGCTACGAACTAATTCTGTGACAAATTTCATGAAAATCAGCCGAATGGTTTAGGCGCTATGCCCGTAACAGACATCCAGAGACACAGATTTTCTACTTTATTATTAGTAAAGAAGATGTGCAATGCATTTCTCTCTGAGTTACATTTCAAAACTTTAGGTGCTGTAAGTTCATCTGAGCATCGTAGTATTCAGACGAAGAAACAAATCGGCAGACAAACTCGTTTTCTCATTATGCATTACTTAACACGCACTTTACCATCTTATCACAATAATGATGAATACGGCCGCACATGTTTCAAAGAGAGCTAAGAGAAACATCACAAGCCTCTATACACCATATAGCATCAGTAGTCTCTCTGAAAACCTTATTGGAATATGGTCAAGAAGCATTAATATCTACTTAGAATAAGGTTAACAGTCTCTAAAAGTACCTATTCCAATAACAGTAGCTTTCTTTAGAAATCCTCAGTATAAAAAGGACAGCTTCTAGAGCCATTAAAAGCCCCTTTAACAGGTGAATTACGTCGGTCTTCGTGTACCTAGAATTAGAGCGGGTGTCGTTTTGACCCTTGAGAAGAAATCTGCATTGTTCCCTACATAATGGTACACATTTGAAAAAAATAATTTAAAATAAACATACTTATGATAAATACAGTTTGTTTAAAAGATGTATTGATTTTATGGATGGATATTAAAATATTTTTAAAATGTGTAAAGTATACTTGAAATAACTAGTGCTGTTTTAGATGCATTTCAGAGACTAGCTAAAAATGCTCAGTTTTACTTAAAAAACATTATGAATGTTTGAAGTTCTTGCAGTGATATGATCTAAGAGGCATTCTTGAGTTAGTGCTCTGTTTTTTAGCATCAGTATTAATGTGTTTTCATTTCTTTTTTTCCCAAAAGAGCCAAAATGGCACCGCTCACACTTTTAGGTAGCACCGTTTAGTTTGGGGTTTAAAAAAGTACAATCTTCTTGAAAAAATTATATTATTACACAGCACGATGATTTAGGAAAAGTCAGGGAGGGATTAAGAATTTTATGGAAATACAGAGGAGTAAACAATAAATGTTGCTTGGGGACAAAATGACCCCTTCCGTAATTCTAGTGTTAAATTCTCGGTTTGAAGAAGTGCGACACAAATGTCTCTAAAAACACATTAAACCATAACCTCATCAGTCCCTCTGAAATCCTCATCAAAATAAGGATAACAGTACCTTCAAGCCCGCATCAATCTTCCCCAAGAGAAATTAATCACTTCTTTTTGTTCAATTGAATGCACAGAGCATTTTAAAAAAGAGACCTTTGTATTGAAAAGTGAAAAAAAAAATACATTGTAGAATTGCACAGTTTTTTTTTATGAAGCTGTAGACACGCGTTTCGTGGTTACAAGACTTTTGTCGATGCCTTTTCTATCAAACTCTTATGTCTACTGCATTAAAAATGGTTTATGTTTACCCCCTAACACGTGTTTGCAGTTAACGTCAAGTGCGTGCATTTTAGCGTTGCAATACTGTCGTTTACGCAAAGTATTTATCGGCTGAATTGCACGATTGCTGGCGCTTCAAAAGCCCACCTGGATATCACAAACAGTCAAGCAAACCAACAGAGCCCGATCATTCTGATATTGGACATGGGGCACATTTCTATATCAGCCCCCCACCCCTAGGGGGACTAAGATTTTTGAAGACACTAGGCATGAAATTCCTTTTGCGCCCCGCCCCCTCCCTCTAATTTCCGCTTATTCTGAAGCTATAAAATATTTCGAAACTTGCGTATTAACACAACTATGCTAAATTTGGTGATACCTCATATCACAATATTTAAAAAGTAGAAGACATATAGTATATTATAATTATATAAGACGTGGTTCAACTTTGCCAGTTTATGGTAAATATCAAAGTTATCAATTATATGACTTTCAATAGTAAATGCTGACTAAACTTGGAGTGGTTTTGAGATTTGCAAAGAAATAAAACTTTTAAGGGGAATTTTTATCAACAAATAAGATATTTATTCCTTATCTTGGAATTTGCAAAAATACCAATGACATCATTATACTCTGGATTCTGAGTGAAATCATTATTTATTTTTAATTAGCATGATAATTTAAGGGGATTTTGGGCCCCCAGAAATCTTAGAGTAGGAGCCAGTGCCCCACATGCCCCTGCGGTTATCAGGCTCTGCAAACCAACTGGCAAACGTCGTTTTCTTTATCTAAATAAATAACTCGATACGCGACGACAAGTATACCGTCTCATCAGAATGAAGATGAATACTGCCGCACATGTTTCGCAGAGAGCCAAAAGGAATAGCCACCGCAGGAAGTGGTGCGTGACGCTCTTACTATCCCCACGTTTTCGATTGAAATCGATGATTGATTGGTACTCCGGCTATTCCATCATTGTCATTGGCCGCTTAACGGACTACGAAGCTTTGTTTTTATCCACCTTACCCTCCTCTCTCTCTCTTATAACCATAATAGATAGGCATTAGGGAAAAAGTCTCGGAAGTGAAAACGGCCTTTTAATGGAGTCATGAATGAGGGTGCGTGCTATTTTTCTCATCGCATTACTTTCCGTTTTTTCGCTCTTTATTTTATTTTTTAATAACGATTTTTATTCTATCGTATTGCAAGAAATACAGGATGATTCAAAAAGCATGGAGGGGTTTGAAACGAGAATATTCCTAAGAGGTACAAAACAAAATGGGATTCAATGGTACAAAAACTTTACTTTTTTTACACACCAAAATTATTTGTAAGATGTTCTTTGCGCCCTCCTTCTGACGTCTGAACAATCACCCTGACTGTACTTACGCTCCAGCCACACACGTTGTAACAGGTACGCAGTTGCAGAAACAATTGTTGCAGTGATACACTTGTTTAATTCTTTAAGATTAGCAGGTAAAGAGTTGCGTACCTTTACCTATACCCACCTTAAAAATCACTTGTTGTAACAGGCACGCAGTTGCAGAAACAATTGTTGCAGTGATACACTTATTCAGTTCTTTAAGATAAGCAGGTGTACCCTTACCTATACCCATCTTAAAAATCACTAGGTGTCAGGTCTGGTGACCTAGAAGGTCCAATCCTGAAACTATAAATGCCCTCTCTCTACATCGCCATATTGACAAACTGAATAATAATAAATATAGTGGAGCACATACGTTAACACGCAGAGACATCTAGCAGTAGCCAATTGCAACTTTGCAACTCGCTATTTTTTCAAGCTCCACCAAAGAGCTTGTAGTGTTAATATCTCCAAGTATAGATATATCCGATATTTACACGTAAGGTTGAAGCCCCACCATTCCGTTGAACCGCCCTGTAAATAGTTGGAACTGTATTTGGAGAAAAAAATGCTCAATGTTTTTATAAATTCAAAAATCATTTTTTTTCTTTAAGGAAGAAATTTCGGTTAAATCTTATTTGTTTGCTCGACATAATTGATTTTGAGCTTCATTCAACTTTCTTTAATTGACAATTTACTTCTACAGTCCCGTGTCTTTTTTTTCATGTATCCGGTTTATTACAGGGATTTAACTGTCTACTTTCTATGACTGAAATATGCGAAAGTTTGATTTTATTTATTTTAGTCAAGATGAACCCAAGTGTTACTTGACTCGGTAAACATATTTTTTTACAAAAATACAGGAATAGGAAGTTGATAAGCAAATAAGTTAAGTACCAGGGCTGCTCGGAAAGTAAGTACCGATTTAAAAAAAAAAAGAGACACTTTTTTCGAAGCAAAAAGTAGGCTGAAAGATAAATAAATAAATAAGAAAAAAAAAATAAATAAAAACAAACAGGAAAAAAAACAGGAACTTTTTTAAAAATAATGGGCAGCT
Organism: Uloborus diversus; assembly: GCF_026930045.1. Taxonomy (NCBI): domain Eukaryota; kingdom Metazoa; phylum Arthropoda; class Arachnida; order Araneae; family Uloboridae; genus Uloborus; species Uloborus diversus. Next base: position 160,058,544 of record NC_072737.1, on the reverse strand, counting down.
AGTGTTAATTATTTCTGTCAGTAACATATCAGGAAAAAAGCAGGAAAATTTCCTGCTAAAATTCAGTAACCAGCATGAATATAATCTGAAATATTTCTTAAGAATTTTGAAATCTTCCCGACAAAAGCCAGCCATGTTTCTGGAATAAATCAGGAACTTCCAAGAAAAGTTAAATATGTTTATAGTAATAGCTTGCCATCTTTCCGATTTATTATGAAAGCTACTGAGGCAAATATGGTCGAACTGCAAGCTAATAACAAACAGTTTATCGGTCTGAAATTCCTGCAAATCTATCATATTCAGAGACTGCGCCCTCGTTTGAGGCTCAGTCAATCTGTAAGAGCCATAACTGAACGGAATACCTAACTAATAAATAAATAAATAAAAACAAGTATAGTTTTACACTGTAGCTAAAAACATTTTTCACAATGGTAAGAACTATGCATTAATGCAACTTACTGATTGAAAATGTCCAATGAAATATGAAATAAATGTTATTGTACTGAGATATAATATGCTTTGATAAAATAACGAAGTTAAGTTTCATTTGTTTTGAAGATATTTTAAACTAGAAAGTGGCCCCTTAAGGTATGACGGGTGAAAATTGCTTATAATCTTCTACATTTGAACGAAGCCATTGCCTGTTTGGTGACATTTTGATATTTGTAATTGTAACTAACTCCAGTGGATGAACCCTAAACTCCAGTCGGTAGCGTTCATTGTTGAACATTTTTTCGTATCTTCATTCCCCTGAAATGAGTCTTACCAGTAAAACAGTTAAGTTACCAGATCGAGTTCAGGCTTGTCACCATAAAGCCTTTCCCTGCATGTTAAACATTACCAAAATATGTTATCAAATTATCATGCCGTGGCGCGAGTTCCATTGTTGAAACACGCGGGTTACTCGATCATCGGCTATTATTTATACGAGGGTATAAATTTATCAACGTTAAAAAAATCAAGTAATAAATAATATAAAGTAATAATTAAAAAAAATAGAGCACATATTGGTTCATCAGTTTTATACTACCTATCTCGCAATAATATTTATTTTTTGTTCTCAAAACAGTTTTTGTGAGTAAAAACGGAAAAAGCATTGATGCTTCTCCCTCAAAATCTCTTCGTCTCAAAATAACATCTTCCAAAAGATTACAACAAATTTATAGTTTAAAAGCGATAATTACGCACCGAAAATTAATTACATCTTCCGAGAAATTTCATCAGCACTTAAATTCTACTTTGCTAATTATTGTTAAAGTCTATTTGTCTTCCTTTTCTCACAACTTTCAGACAGAAAAGCTTTAAAGAGTTAAAGTACACGTAGTTCCTTATGATACCCAAAGCAAAGGAAATCGTTCAAGTACATTCTCCACAAAGCCTGACTAAGTCTGAAAATTAATTTTAGACGTCCGCGCTTACTAATGTCATTTCAGTAGCCATTTCGAGAGATTTAGATTTCGCCAGGTAGCGTTTGGAAATGACTGGGATTATTTTTATTGGATTTAGAAAGCAAATAGAATTTGGTTCTATGTGCATACTAACTTCTGTTTAATTTATCTTCGAGATTGAATGTTGTGTTCTTACTTTTAATGGGATAAAGAAAATTAATGCTTCATATTTTGGTTTATCTTTAGAATAAAATTCACTGCACGTAAAATCGCGCCAATGAGGAAAAATAATTAAAGTGTCCTAAGCACGACTTCTTGACTTTTCGTTCGAAGAAGTTACTTGTTTTAACTCTTCCTAGCATTTTTCAAAGTGAAAAAATATGCGTTTCTAAAGCATAACGTTCAGTAAGGCGCGATGGTTACCCTTTAAATATAAGGTCTTGAAGGAATTTTTGAAATCGGGCCGCCTTTTGGCGTGCTAGGCCACGTTGGAGTCAAACTAACATGAGGTTGAAGGAAGTAGATGTGTTTTAAAGCACGAGATCATTTTAACGGTAATCCGTTCGCTAATACAATCAACCAAGGAGATTATGTTAAAATGAGTGTCACGTCGCTTGGAGCAAATAAAAACTTTAAGCAGATCGATTTCAATGGCATCCACTCCCTTTTTCAGTACTTAGATGAAAAATTTCAGCTATAGTTGGAGAAAACTTAACCTGGTAGCACTGTATAACGAATAACGAATAAATACCTTTGTGCAGACAATTCAAAAAATCAGTAATCCAACGTTATAAAGCACAAAAAATGCAAAATATTGCATTTTTGCATTTTTTGTGCTTTATAACGTTGGATTAGTGATTTTTTGAACTGGTAGCATTGTGATGACTGAAGATGGATCTGACTGTTCTCGAAACAGCTCTGTCAATTTTAAAGTTTTATTTGCGCCTGTGTCACTTATATTAGCATTTTCAGACCTAAGAGTGTGATTTAAAAAAAAGAAAGTCTTGATAAGATAGAGAAGAATGGATAGAAAACCTTCCTTACCGAGAAACACATTTTTTGGTGAGCCAAAGCTTTTTCGAAATTAAGGATGCAAGCGCACCGAAAAACAAACGAAAATGATATTACACATTTATATTGGACATTTATTTTATTTAATTGAACATTACTTTTTATGAAAACAGCCTGATAATTACAGGAATGAAACTTCTAAATTTTTATTACTATATTGAATTCATAAAAAGAGCCAGAAGGACAAGACTTTCTACAAAAATTTGATTTACAATTTGCCATCAAGCTGGCCAGAAGGCATAAGCAAGGTGGATAAAAGGTCTTACAATGAATACCGTTGTATATATTTAAAACTGCATCATACCCCCCCCCCCCTCAGTGTGAGGATATAACAAAACAAAACATATTATTTTATAACAATGTTCTGGGCTCAAGTTTCCTGTGAAAGTCAAGTGTATTTTCTGGCAATGCTTCTGGAATTACCCTAAATTGCATGAACACAAACATCTCACTGCTGGGAAAATATTTTCTGCGTCAAAATTAAAAAGTATTGCGTTCATATCAGTACTGTTTGTTCAACTAAATGCAATCGCTTTACACTGCAGCATTGCAACAACTGCTGGCAAACAAGATGTTCAGTACTTGCAAGAAATTATGCCGTAACTCTATGGCTATAATTGGTATAATGGTTTGAGAGCTTTCCTGTCAACTCTGGAAGGTGCTAAGCTATTGCTATTAGTATGTCAAGTTTTCTTTCAAGGTTCCTGTTTCTTTTTCCAAAATCTGATTGACTTTTATTGGGAAGATTTCTGAATTCTTTAGAAAAAATTATGTTTAATTTCAGGAAGATTAGAGGCAAACTCTCCGGTTTTTTGCCAGATATGTTATTGACATAAGTTCTACACATGCCCGTTACTTTCCAGGACTATTTCTGAATTTGTTTACCGAGCATAAACAGATAGAACTTTCCGGTAGACACATTACATAATCTATATACAGGGTGAGGCAACATAAATGAATCGGTTGTAAAGGGATGTAATTACGGAGGAGAGGGGGATTAATATAAAGGGTAGAAGTTATATTTATATTTTTTCAATACAGTAGATAACCTAGTTTTTTTACATTTCATAAGGCCCTCTGCGTGGCGATAACGGAACGACCATTCTCAAAAAAAGTTCTAACAGCAAACCCACGATGCTCTCCCGTCCAAACCATGGTTGCAAATTAAAATAGATTATCCCACAGCCACAACCAGATCCCTCCATTCTTCTCACCACCGCCACAGGTCGCGCTATGACCGTTTAAAGCCTATTCATACTTTTTGCTCCGCCCTGTATAAAACAAAAAATTAACTTTTAAACAAAAAATTAAATAAATTCTAATGCTCAAAATTACTTAAAAAATGCTCTTACTCGTCGTCAAGTTTGCGCAGAGCAAAGTTTCTGCTATAATATTTCGAATATATTTTAAGCGTGTGACGTAAAATTTTCCGTCGGCGAATTCAACTTTTTATTTGATGATTGCACATTAATATTAAACTAATTAAATAATTTTATAATGGCATGCTTTTTATCCTGAATTACTATTTTTTTTTAGATTTCTAATTAGCGAAATGCAATCTTTTCCAAGATACTTTAAAGGAAAATGAAGAACAAAATATATGATGCATGAATTTAATAATTTTGATTACTTTCATTGAGGCGGAAAATATACCCTTGATGGAGAAAAAAGGAAATTTTAGTGTAGAGTACTGAACAATTTTTTTAATCCTAAAAAGACAAAAAAAAAAAAAAAAAAAAAAAAAACACCCAAAAAATTCTAAGCCCGAGATAGAAAATTAAATTACCTCTTTTGTGCTAAATTAAATTTTTACTTTCTTCTATACCTGCTATATAAAATATTTTATATTCATTTTCAACAATTTTAGAAACGCACAGACACAGCTGCAAAACGTTTTTGTGTAGTTATCTGTAGTCAAAATTTGTTTCCTGAATACAAAAACTACTTTTAGTGCACATAAACTGTAATTTTTAAATCACTTATTATTGGTACAAACCTCCTGCTCGGATATTTTATGCGGCAGCATGAAATACGTCTAAAAAAAGGATAAAATATGGGGTAATATAACAGGTGATCACTGATAATAGCGTTGAGCGTGATTTTTGTTTCCCAAGAAATAGTGCAAAGACATATCATGATTATAGTTGCTACATACGTGATTACATGATTAATTTTACATGATACATACATGATTAAAGTGGCAGTTTTTATTTTGTTTAGTTTAGTTTTTTTTTTTTTTGAAATTTACAATATTTTATCCGAATCAAATATTACTTGAATGCAAAATTTAGCTGTAGAAACTTAGATACATAGGTAAGCAGTTATTTTTTTTGTGACACAAACATGAAAAGAAAACAGAAAATTATGAAATACAAAAAAAGGGAGAGAGAGAGTTTGTTTAGAAAGATAGTCTGGAACTTTCATTAATTCAAATGATTTCATAATTTCTAAGGAAACTATTGTAAAGTAGAACCCTTAGTAAAGTAAACAAATTAGTTCATAGCTTGGACATAATTAAGAAGATTTTACTTCACAATATTTTAGTGATGGTTAGTTGAAACTAAAAGAGAAATAAGGCTAAATTCACTATTTCTAGAAACTAATAATAACAGTAAAAAATTTTGAAAGCAAAAAGTAATATATCCTAGCGTGTAAAGCAACATGGCGTATGCTGTAAAATTATCATAAAAAGAAAAAAATAACTTGGAAGTATATTTGAAGTAATTGTTATAGTAATTACGTAGAAAGATAGGTAAAAATAAAATGTTTAAAATGTTCGCGAAAAGAAAGAAGACCAAGCTAATACATCCACATGGTTTTGTTTATTTGCTCTTCTCTTTTTTTCATGTGAGAAGAAAGCAAAATGATGTTTATTGCAACAAACCTTAAATCCATCCATTATTTTTATTTTTTTACATTATCAGGTCAATAGAATCGCCTGTAATGTAATCTTTAGAATACGAGAAGCATCGGACTCAATTTTTGCTAAAAACAATTCGTATAGCTTTTACTTTAAACAAAATTAATCTCGTGCAGAAAATTTCAGGCTTTTTGAAAATTGATCTTTAAGTTGGAATCGGCCAAGAAAAGTTATAAAACTTAGAAAATAAACTACAAGGTCCACATCACCATGCTAAGAACGAATTTTGTGTTGAATTTAATGATAATCGGTTAAACGTATTTTATTCCTATGCAAATTGCCAATAAATGCATCCACACTCACAAACACCCTGTTCCAATAGTAATAAAGATGATTCACTACTTTTGAGTTAGCTTAAATCAAAACATTTAAACCATAAAAAATGTATTGCTAAACTTTCAAAATCATGGTAGAATCAACATTATTTTGCTTTAAATTTTGAATTGTGTTATATTTTGATATACTATTTAGTGGGAATTGCATTAGTTGTACAAATAAAATTGTTGAAAAAAAAAAAAAAAAACTTATACTCTGCAGTAAATTTCAGTTAGCACGTAAAATATCAGTGAAACAGTTTCAACGTTTAGCCATTATTATTTGCGTAATAGTACCTTAATAATGAAACTAAAAGATTGGTCATTCCCGAACGAAGTTAAAAGCGAGTTCATTATGACCAGTCAGCAAATCCTTGAAACCATTTTCGATTTTTTTCTCTTTTCTATCGAAAATGATCTGAAACAAATATAAAATAAAATGAGACGAAAAAAAAAAGTAAAGCTTTGGAACTGACATTGAAGAACAATGCTTAGGGAATAAGGAAAGAAGGGACTCAACTTTTTCTCAATCGTTGGTATGAGTAGCGTATTACACCAAATCCATTGTAATTCCATTAAACTGCCAGCCGCACGTGGCATGCGGGGATTTCCTCTCTCCACTTTCTTTCCCCCTCCAACCCTTTCTCGGATTTTAGCCTTCAATCCTCCGACTTTCCATATCCGCGGGACTCTCAATCCACCTCACTGCCAGTGCTACCTGAGTATTAAGGGGGCTGTGCAGAAATTAAAATTTAAATATTTATAATATAATTGCATTTTTTCTTTATTATACAGTTAAATAGTGCTTATGCTTATTCTTTTTCGTAAGATGTCACTTTTGGAGGAAAGATCACGCAAGAAATTCCATTCTTTAGTCTCCAATAATGACGCTAGGGGTGTCCGTGGCAGACTGGAAGCCATTGTTTCGTGTGCCAGAGGTTGTTGGTTTGATTCCCACTGGGAACCAGAATGTTGTTTCTCTTTCTTTGTAATGTAAATTCCATTGTAATGTTTTGCTATCTGTGCCATGAAGTGTTTACTTGTGGAGTACAGTGAAACCCTGACGCTAAAAAACTTCATAAAAATAGTTTTCTCTCTGCAACTCAGCAAAAAAAAAAAAAAAAAATCATCCAATGTCTGTAAATAACAAGAAGTTCCGTCCAGAACTGAAAGAGCCTACTTTCCCGTATACCAATGTTGACTTCTAGTATCTGATCAATGTTCTCAAAATTAGCAAAAATCGCAAATTACTTTTAACATAATTTTTAAACATTTTAACCTGATTTCTAGAAATAAAATATGTTTTGCTCACCTGAAGAAAAAGATGCGTAAAAAAATAATGGAAAAATAAGTAATAGCACCTTTTAAACAAAGCAGCTAATATATTTTATCCATTAAAAATATCTTAATTTGCTTTCAAAAAGAGAAGAAAAGAATGAAATATAATCATTAAAATAAATACATTAAGTCAAAAAAAAAAAAAAAAATCGTTTGTTTTTAGCGTTGCCATAAAATAATTTTAAAGATTGAATAAATCTACTTTCAAAATAAACAAAAAGCAGTAAAATGTCAACTGAAGAAATAAATTTTATTATAAAAAAAATTAAAAAAAATTGTCTGCGCATACCTTTATGTAGAAACACAAAAGAATTCAAATTTCTCGGCCAAACACTGAATACATAAATTTAAGCGTGAAAATAAAATCAAATCTTATGAAAAATAATTATTTCAAAGTGAAAACCATGTTGGAGTCAGTCTCATTTTGGGGTAAAATAATCAGATTCGGGAATTAAAGGTAACTGTAATTCAAAGACGCAGAGTCGGAATCTGTCATTTTCCCTTACAGTCTGCGACTCTGTTAATATTTACGGAGTCGGAGTTGGAGTCGAAGACTTCAAATTTCCAAGAGTCGGAATCAGCAATTTTCCCTCCGTTCCTAAATTGTTGTCAAAACTACGGAGTCGAAGTCGGGAATTCGGAGTTCGACTTATTTTCACGTACAATAATCGGAGTCGGAGTCGAGTGTCCTAAAATTTTAGGAGTCGGAGAATGGAGTTAGTGACCAAGAGCTACTGCCAACAAAATTTGTTTGAAGTAAATCCGACTTCAAGTTCGGGATCTGTATTGATCATTATTTTTACCGTAATCGCTAATGTTAAGGGATTTGAACTGTTCAAAATTGAACGAAAAATTGCTCAAATCAAAAAATGAAATATGGGAATAAGATGTCTTTGCCGAGATCTTTCGAACAAAGATCTCGACGAAGAAAATATCTGGTGGTGAGAGGACCCTATATTCCTTTTACGTCTATTACATAAATCGTGTTTTTCTTTTTTTGATAACTTAACTCATGCGTTTACTCATGTACTAACATTAAAAGCAATACTTTTTAAAGGAATAGATTTTTATAATTTTGCTACACGCGAAAAAGTATGGTAGACGTTGAGAGTTATAATTTCAAATGCAAAGAAAGATGACGATCTAAAATAATTGCATACTATTGTATAGAACGTGTATAAAGAACAATAATAGCATATAATAATGCCTTAGATCGAGCAAGAAAACACTTAAATTAATTATACCTATAACTTGTCTCAAACCCATGCAAAAATGAGTTTAGGGGGGAACTGGGGGATCGTCAAAAGATATATCCACTTTCCATGCGTTAGGTACATATGCACGTGTTGCCAATCAAAAAATCAATCAACATTCATTCAAGTGTGAGTAAAATTTAAATTTATGCCGAAATTTGAGGGATTTTTTTTTGCTATTACAATACTTTCTTTATTATGTAAAAGAAAGTAAATATGTTGTATTGAAAACGTTAGAACTCGTTAAAGTTCAAATGTATTACACATAATTACTTAGAAAATGCTCACTTGTATATAACATACCTAACCACCAAGAAAAATGCATGAAAACGAGAGGGCTAAAGTAAAAAGCTACCCTCAAAACCCAGAAATTTATGTATAAAATCTATCCAATTTAAATCAATTTCACATTCACACTCAATATTTTTACTTTCTTCTATATCTAATATATAGAAGAAAATATTGGATTCGTGCAAATTTTCGAGTTTCTAATTTTGACGGATTCGAACGTTTTGAGGTGTGCTGAGTTCATTTCGACTATTTTTGGAAAATGTCTGTCTGTCTGTGTGTGTGTGTGTATGTATGTATGTGTTTGTGTGTGTGTGTATGTATGTGTGTCACGTCTGTGTGTGACCAGTTTTTTGTGGCCGCTCTACAGCAAAAACTACCGCATGAAATCGAACGAAATTTGGTACACATATGTGCCCGTATGTGAACTTGTGCCCATTGGTTTTTGGCGCGAAATCCTCCAAGGGGGGTGGAGCAATGGGACGTTTTTTGAGTTACGCGTGCTTGCTATTCCTCAGGAAGTAACTGGCGGAATCAAACAAAATTTGGTCCATATGTTGCCATTAACAGGAGCAGGTGCTGATTCAATTTTGGTGTCAATAACTCAAAGGGGGTTGAGCTATAGAACGTTTTTTGTCGTCAATTGTGACTGCTGTATCTCAAGAAATAACGAACGGAATCAAACAAAATTTTTTTGACAAGTAGCCCTTAGTGGGTATAAGAGCTGATTTTATTTTGGTGTCAACAGCTAAAAAGGGGGTAGTGCAATCGCCCGTTCTTTTTTTCCATTGTGAGTGCCCTATCTCAAGAAGTAATGCTGCGTTCTGGTTGAAATTTGGAATGTATGTGAATCCATACGTAAACAGGCTTTGGTTCAATTTTGACTCCAATCGCTCCAAGAGATGTTGATTTTTTTTTTTTTTTTTTTTTTTTTGCGAATAAAAATAGTTTTATTAATGCAACAATAAGAAAGATAAATCGTAATAGATTGTCGTCTGCGTATGTCTCGTAATTTTAATTGTATGGAAATGATCGGAAATATTATCTCAATGATTTAAAATTTTTAACTGTTGCCATCTTATGTTTGTTAATAAATATTTGTAATTAATTCAAGTAAGGCTTTTAAAGTAACTTTCAATTTTCGCTCTTTGTTTTGTTTTTACAATAATTCAGACATTGGGATGGCCGCCAAGTTTTTGCATGTGTAATTTTGTTTCTGTTAGGAATATTGCTTCCTCGTCAAGCATGGGGAGGGATCAGAAAAAGGAAAAATATAGAAGAAAGTTTCGTGATGGCCACAACATACTAGTTTTTTGTGTGTGACTTTTTCAGATTTCATTTTTTTTAAAATAAGGTTGGTCATTTGGTTTAGATCATGCTGACATTTAATCTTTTTATAAATAATTTTACCAGTTCGTTGGTTAACGTATTCAAATGAGAATTAAGATTGCATTAAAAATCACATGCTTTCTAATGCTACACAATTTACCTTTAACACATGGGGAAAACTAGTTTTACGAACAAATATTCACTTTACCAGTTAAAAATTTCCTTTCTTAAATTTTTCTTAAATAACACAATTTTAAACACTATTTATACTGTTTGCGTTAAAAATAATTCTGAATTCCTCTTTTGTTATGTCTTTATTATTTAGAATTATGTTTGCAAATTGCACCATTTATATTTAACTAGATCTTTCACGAGAACATTTTCTCGCAATGTCAAAAGCTAAAACTTGTTGAAAAGCTAAGACATTCAGGTAAAATACAATTAGCAATGATTAAAGCAGCATTTTATTAAAAATTTAGACACGTGTTTCAGGGTAGCAAGAAACTCCTTTTTCAACGCAAAAAAAAAAAAAAAAAAGATGAGCGCATGAAAAGAAAAACATTCTACAAAAGCCTGTCTTTTTCTTTTGACATGAACTGTCGAATTCAACAGCCGATTTGTGCCTCAGTCTTGTTCTTGTAAGTTGATGCAAAGATTTTTTTTTTAATTTCATGTGTACATATCTCTCTTAAAATTCCCGCCTTAAGATTTGGACACTAGTTTAAAAATTTTCTAAAATAATAATAAATGTAAGCGATTTTGTTCTCTACTTTTTGTATTTACATTTTAGAAGCAACATGTGTTCAAACATGATTTGTAGCTCTTTGAAAAGGTTCGTGAAACAGCGCCTTATCCGTCGCAAAAATGTTGCACGTTTATAATTGTACAGATAACAAACTTTTGATGCACATTCAAATTTATACACAAAACGTAAGACGGCATAGAATGTAAAAGTTTTGAATATTTTTCTTAATCATGCAAGAAGTTGTAATATATTCTTTCTGTACTTCTTTTTCCTTTCGTTACTCTTAATTAAACACTTATGAAACGAAAAATACAGATGAACTCGGTTAATACAAAACTTCAAAAATCCACAAATTTGGTCGTATTAGTCGTTATTCGTAACAACCGTAAATAAGAGATACAGGGAAAAAACGAAAGAATTTTTTCCTATATTTAAAAAATATTACTACATAATACTACCAATGCACATATTGTAATATAAATATTAGTACATTTAGAAAAAAAATCCCTAGTTCTTATAAACGAATGTTTGTAGAAAATATTGAAAAGGGAAGATGATAATCGACAATCGCGAAAAAGGTTGTAATTCGCAAAGAAAGATGAACAGTTTTTTTCTCCGAGTAAATTGACAAGTCAATAGGCAAAATATTTAATATTTTATTCTCGAAACACAATGAGACTTCAACTACCTTGCAAAATAATGAATAACTTCTGAAAAAGAAAATTACAATATTCAACCACGAACATTTTAAGTAAAAAGGTCGGAAATTTTTGTTCCCTTTCGCCGATACTTTGAATTTATCGTACGTATTATACGTGCAATTTTTAATGGCGTTAGATAGCAAAAGCAAACTTGACGAACAAAATGTTCGTTTCAGCCGTGATTTCGTATTAAACGTGATAGTATTAAACGAGTTCAACTGTATATTGAACGGGTAAAGTAGAAGTTTTTTCCAAGGTCATTTTATGCAAAAATTTCTTGCTCGGTCGAAGTTCCGTAGCATCATTTACCATAGAAACTGAAAATATATTACTGCCTTGTAACTTCAAGAGATTAGTCCCGTAATTTTTTCAAGTGCTCTAATCATCATAAAATTCATATTAATCTAACATTTTATTACATTCCTATCAAGTTTTCTGAAAGTTTTATATTTATGATCTTTTTCTCGCATTTAATCAGATAATGCGTTGAGATTTCACTTTTCGAAAATGAAATCTGAGCTGAAAGTTTTGCAGAAGGGATTATTTACTTCAAGAAGCCTGCTTATTCAAGAGCAATTTACTAACTTGGAGGCAGTTGAATTATAGTTCCTGCGATTTAATTATATAAAAAAGATAGTTTAATGTCCTATTGTTGTGTGTTTCAGAATTTTATTCATTACGACTTCCGATTTGTTTATTTATTTGCATATAAAAACTATTTTGGTGTTCTAATATGATGAAAACTCTTGTTCATGTTTGCAATAAGAGGTTCAAAAATTACAGCTCTATTGTTTCATTAAACAATATTAGCTATTTGAAGTATAATGAATGTCTTTGATTACGTAGTTCAGGACATTATGGAGATACAAATGGATATATTTTTGCTTGAAAAAGTGCTGCATTTCGGAGCAATTTTTAAATTTTAGCGTTTCATTAGTTTGGTTAAGAGAGTTCTCTCTGATAAACAGGGAATTTTAGATGCACACTCCTTTATACAGTAAAACCTGTCTACAAGATACTGTTGGGATCTAAAAAAAATATCGCAATAGACAGGTTATCGTTATAGACAGTTTTATTATTCATGTTGACATTTTGCTGCGGCCAAAAAAAATATTGTTATATCGTTATAGACAGTATCGTTATACACAGGTTTCACTGTATCGGGTACAACTTTAAGAAAATTGTCTGGACGTAGTTTTGATGTTAAAGACAAACTAATGTATCTCCACACATTCTTACTTTACACTAATAAGAAAGTAGAAACTCTATAAAATGACACAATAATGTATTTTCTGATTTGCTTCAATGAATTGTAGTGCATTTGTTTTTCGTAATGTAATGCACATTTTCTTTTAAAATCGTTATGAAGTTGCAGGCATGTAGTTATTGACAGTAACTTATGTAAAAGAAATAAAGTTCTTTTCGAAATTAATCTTTTAAAAAATATCAACAGTTAAAATTTTAAATGGATAAAAGAAGATCCTGAACTAAATAAAATGAAAATTGATATTTTTGAAATTGTTTAGGCAACCAGAGTGTCTAATTGTGTGTCTGAGTAGCTGTCTGAAAATCCAATGGAAAGAAATCTAGAAATCTCTCTCGTATTTTTAAACACATAGGGATTGGTTTTGCACACTTTTATTATTGCGTAACGTTGCCTAGTTTTTATATCATGTCTATCGCTAGGACTTACTTTATTATTAGTTTGACATTTACACTGTAAAAACGATTCAGAAACGTTCCTGGAAAATAATGGACAGCTGATATGCCCCATTTCTACTCGTAATACATCTTGCAAAAAACAGTAATGTTTTCCTCTAAATGTCAGCAATCTTTCTGAAATTATTCTGGAATCTTTCTGAAGAATTCGGTAATCTCCCTCCCCGGTCAATATCAGTCGAGAGAAACCTTACGTAAATTTAACATGACGCCTTCCTGATTTGCCAAGAAAGCTCCAGAAGATTATTGCAACTAGGACGCAAGCCCAGAGACTTATTCGCTTCCTTTCGGAGCGTAATTTGTCTGAATGCGCCATAACCAAACTGAAACCGATACACTTAATATATATAAGCTCAGTTAATCTGTAAACTAGGAGCTAAAAATATTTTTCACAACTGTGAGAAGTCTGCACTCGTGTGACTTGTCGCAATTTAGGAAACTTTTTGACAATGATACTTGATTTTTCCAGGAAGTGTATAAAAATCATTAAAATCCCGAAACGTTACACGGAAATACTCAGTAACGTTTCGGAATTTGTTTACAGTGTAATATAGATACGCTCAGTTAATTTGTAAACTAGGAGCTAAAAATATTTTTCACAACTGTGAGAAATCTGCACTCGTGCAACTTGTAGCCATTCAGGAAACATTTTGACAATTATACTTGATTTTCTCAGAAAGTTGATAAAAACCATTTAAATCTCGAAACGTTACACTAAAATGATCAGAAGCGTTTCGGAATTTTTTTACAGTGTACCGACTAAACACCTCTTAGCGAATTATTTATTGCGTAGAATATTTGCATCAAATTTTCTTAGTTAAAATAAATGTGAAAATGTTATTGATCACAAAAGCTCATATTCTAACATGTAAATATAAAATTTTTAATGATACATTTTGTATTACTTATTGCTCAAAACCCAACGGCTGAACCGTGAGAATAGATATTACTCCACGTTTCATCGCAATAAGTTCTTAGCCCCTAACACCCGTTCCCGCATGGCTGAAGGCGAGAGGAGAGTTGAGAGTACATGGGGAGTGGAAGAAGGAAAACGATGAGCGCCTCTGGGACAGTGAATCATGGACTCGTGACGTCATACCCCTCCGTACGTGTAATCGCTTTCTGGAAGTCACTTCCTATCAGTCTTTATTCTTTTGGACTTTATTTCCTCCCTTCGCCCATTTCTTCCTCTTCTTTTTCCAGTTTTAAGTTTTACTTTTGCTCAAGTCTCACTTTCTTTGTGTCCGGTCCAATGATCTGAGCTTTAAATACCTTGGATTTTTTTTTATTTCTCCTTCTCCTTCGGATGTTCTCGGAAACTTCCGACGAATACTTTTATAGAAAATAGTGATTTCATTAAAGATGGATTATTTTCTGCAAATGTCTCGGAAAAACAGTGCGTGTTATTATGCGGTAATTTTTTATGTTTTATAGAGAGTTAGCTTCCGTCTCATGTGAACCGAGGCCTTAAAAGGAAATTAATAAGGAATAAATCTTTATTTTTTCGTTGTTTAACATTCAATACATTTAAATTATTTTCGTTTTGCATCAAAATAATAGGTTTAAGACAAAAGTCTTCAACCAGGGTTTCAAGGAAACCTTGTGTTTTCTGGAGCTTAGTTAAGAACACTGCAAGTGGTCATATTTGCTCAATTAAAGCACCGAAATTTTAAGGAAATATTACTTTTTATGGAATTAGTAATTTGAACAGCTGAATAGCTCTAGCTTTTTCTAAAAGGTTTTTTCGTTTTGTCAGCAGATAACATGACATATTATGTACCGTTGAAATTCAGAATACCCGATAAATTTAATGATGTATATATACAATGATTCGATGTCGTTCCATATTCACGAAATTTCGCGATGTTTTACAAGTTAAGAAGATTAATAAATCAATGGTGTAAAGGAAAAGTACGAATTCGTGTTCGTTATTAATTCTTTTTCAATCAAATTGGTTAAGTACCTAACAGTTTTGAGCTGTTATGTGATGCGTAACATGAGTTTTCTTTTAAAACTTCCAGATGATATAAAATGCCATTTCAAGCACACATGTTAATTTCCTATAGTTCAAATGATTGGTTTTGAAGTTTATTTAACCTTACGTATGTCCTGCAGCTGTAACTCAAAATTTATTGATATTTCACTGCAACAACCGAAGGCAAACACACTATTTAATTTAAAACAAAGCTTATGGCGAAGTTCTTGCTAACAATTTTGAGGCTATTCACAAGTACTTATCTGAAAACTCATCATTTATGACTGGGACTCGTAACATGGACAGAAAGTATTTAAAAATACATTTATTTCATTATAAAGGATTGAAACTATGTCGGATTTGAAAAGAATATCCTTGCATATTGTTAAAAATAGCAGTATTAGAGGAGCAAATAATTAAAATCAAAGATTATTAGAAAGATAAAGAGGTAGTATTAAGTTTTAAAAAATTGCATAAAGTATTAGCGTCAAAATTAGCATCAGATATTGCCTAACCTGCATCGTTTCTGAATTGAATTTAAAAAGTAGTGGTGATACTAGAAAAACCCAAACAAACATTTTGTTATCACTAAAGTGTAAACTGTACCTCGCACTTAGCTTTTGCAGAAATAACTATCCGAAAAGTGTTGACGATCATAATTACCGAATAAATTAAACGTATTTCGTGTTTTCGTTTTTTTAAATGTCCTAAAAATCTATCACTGTCTTTTGCCACCCTGAATTTTCTTTCGTTTTGTTTTCTAATCGATTCATGTATCTGCTAATTTTCGAAAACTGCTGGACGAATTCCACATTCGGACATGCCTCGAGCAAAATGAACAGCATTTGTAACCATTTTGCAATGAAAGTAAATCATGGGCAATAAAATTAACTAAGGAAATAAAAACCGAACAAGAAGATTCGAAGATCCTTTAGTGGCTACAAGACAATGCAAGAAGAAGAAAAGCCTTTGTTTATCGGCTATTTAGTCCTCTTCGATCGAGCCGCCTGTTTGGCAACTTAGGGCCCCTCCCAACGCCAGTGAGGATAGTGGTGGAGATTAACAGATGGGGAGGAGGTTAGAATGCTTGTTCCATTCGCTTTCTTTGTTTCTGTAGATGTTGCCTCTTTTATCGCCTGATTGCCCTTTGAGTCTAATTGACCGTCTCCTCAATGGTTTCATTGAGACGTGATTTATAGCGAAAGTTCTGGCAGTTTTCTTTTCAAAAATTCAGTATTTTCTTTTGAGTTTCTAAAAAAACATTGTTTTCAGTACGTAACTATTTTGTATAGTTACCTTACTATCAATGTTCTGAACGTTTCTAATCCAAATTCAACTACATCAAAATTTAATGTTAGGTGTGTAGAATCACATAAGTCTTCTCTTTTTTTTTACACGGACCCTCAAATAAGAAGGAATTTTATTTCAATAATAGTGGAGATAAACTGATGGGGCGAAGTAGTTCAAATGCTTGTTCCGTTTGTGTTATTTTTTCTGTAGATGTTGTCATTTGGGTCTAATTGGCCTTCTCCTCAATTGTTTTATGGAGATGAGATTTTTAGTGAAAATTCTGTCAGTTTTTTTTTTTTTTTTTTTCAAAAATAGAGTATTTTAGTTTAAGTATGTATTTAAAGGGAAAAAAAAAACATTGCTTTCAGTACAATCATTTAGGGGAACTTTGAGCCAGTTCAGAATAATTTTGCGGCACCTTATATATATATATATATATATATATATATATATATATATATATATATATATATATATATATATATATATATATATATATATATATATATATATATATATATATATATATATATATATATATATATATATATATATATATATATATATATATATATATATATATATATATATATTTCCCTTTCTTTTTTTTTTGACTTAGAACAAAACTAGAAGTCTCAGCGAATCATTCATGCTGGGAAGATCATAAAAAAGATATCTGCTCTTTATGTTTTTAAATTATTCAATAATATATATAAAAAAAAAATAAGGTGACGCAATACTATCCGGATCAACCAAAATACAGCCTGAATGACTGTAAAGTAACTATTTCGTATAGCTAGCTTGCTATCATGCTGTGAATATTTCTATTCCATCTTCGACTCTATTAAGCTCTGATGTTGGGTTTGAAGAGCTCTAGTAGCCTTTTTTTCATAGACCCCCACATGAGAAATTTCTTTATTTAAGCTCATGACAGAATAATGATATAGCTTATTTAGTGGCACAGCAAATGGACGATAGAGGGGTTATAACTTTTCCGTGAGTAAAAAAAAGTTTAGCAGTATATGTTAACGTAACTATCCCTCTAACAGTAGATTTATCTATCGTTTATCTATCTATTTTTACACCTATATTTATATTTAGTAAACGTATTTATACCAATCAGTAGATATACACAGTAACTTTTTAGTGATAGAATAAAATAAGCGTTGTAATATGTTTTCAAAATAATATTTATTCAAACTAGGATGCATTTAACTCAATGCAACATTTTAAACGGTAAATCAATTCATCCATGGAATTTTGGGGGTTTATGAAATTTTTGGTTTTGGGAATGTTTTGCAGCACCTGTGTCACACTGCTTGTGCGAATGCAGAAAGTAGATTTACGTTCTCGACTATCATCCATATTTGCTAGATTTACCACCGTGTGATTTATTTCTGTTCCCGAAGCTGAAAACTGCAATGAAAGGAACCTTTTTACGATTATGTTACGGCCATGCAAGAAGCCGTGACACAGGTGTTTAAAAACCGAATTAAAGAAAAAAAAAAGGATAGATTGGTTGACCATTCAAAACGATGCATTGAGTTAAAATGTACCTATTTTGAATAAACATTAAGATCATAATAAGATAAATAAATACCTTTTGCTTCAAAATATTGAAGGATCTTCTTTTTGAAATGGATCAAAAAACGAAGAGACAGAGAAACAGCACGCCACAAAAGTCATCGTACACTCAAATATTTCCGAATAATTTCCTGATTAAATGTATCGTATGTCTTTTTTTTTTTAATTATTTTTTGCATTGTCTTGACCCTTAAAAGTGTTGACATTGTCACTGTCTTGACCCCCCCCCCCCCCTCCTCTGTCTTAAATTTTTTGTTTACTTATTCCATAATATTTTATTTATTACTTTAAAATGGATGGTATTCGTAAAAAACAACAAGCACCATTCGAAATTTATATTTTTTCCTCACAGCAGCGGTAAATTGGTTTGAAATGTCTCTAAATTAGTTAATTTATTCCTTTCTATAGTAACGTGTTTGATAAACTGCTTTGAAGAAACGAATAGGATCGAAAAGAAAAGAGAGTTAGAAACAGTAGCACTCGAAGTGTGGTTGAACACTTACTCAGAATTTGCACAAAATGAAAAAAAAAGAAAACATTGAAATTTATTCACAGACGTTCAAAAGATGTTGTGAATGTTGCATGATATTCTGCTAAATAAGAACTTAGTAAAAAGTTAGATTATTCAATAATATATAGATATTTTTAAAAGTGTACGAAGACTTTTGTTAGATAAAATTTCCGGCACTTCTTGTTTTTTAATTAAAAAAATATGTTTTAATATTTTGTTAAAATTTTCATTTAGTTTTGTTAAATATTGATCGTAGATATAATAATTAAATACCTATTCAGAAATATTAATTCTAACCAATGGATAGGGGCCTATTTCATTGAAAGTCGTAGGTGTACGAACACTTTTGGGAGCTACTGTATATAAGTATGTTTACTTACATTCCAATTAGTATCTATCTACATATAGGTACATCTCTATCTATCTATCTATATCTAAGTTCGTTAAAATGCATGAAATCCCCCTTCATGAAAAATTTCGAGCTACGTCACTCATAATGATATTAACCAACTCCAATATGTACTTTAGCCTTGTATGCCTGAAAATTAATAATTAAACAAATTGATTAACACGAAGTTTAAATGCTACGTCATGAATTACGTGTACATGAATTGAGAAGGAAAAATATTTTTACTGGTAAAATAACTCATTCAATTGATTAATCATCTATCCGTAAAAGCTATAAAATGATGAAATAGCTTTATTTATGTTAAAATATCATCACTAAAACAAAATAAAGTCGAAAACAGCTTGAGAATCTTACAAAATTTTGAAGAATGTTTATTGTATTTAAAAATAGGGATATGAGAGGAGGCAATGAGTGCTGTTAATCTATATACATTTCTGTCTGTTAGTATATCGTCTTGCCCCTCTGCAATACATTTCTGAGAATGGTTTGATTTAGTAATGCGATACCGACGATTTAAAAAAAAATCGATGTTTTTTAATTATCGATGTTCAAGGCTTGATATTTTTTTCCAACACTTATATTTTGTGTTTGATATTTTTTCAATGTGGATAAATTTTATTTGAACCCCAGTATCTTCAAAAAAATGTGAATAAGTTGTGAGATTTATCACATCAGAAGAGTTTTTTTTTTTTTTTTTTAGTTGCCTATAGAAGTAGACTTATGTTCTACAAAACAATTTTTTTCCGGGATTGAAAAAGAATATTGAGTGTTTATAAATTTTTCCCCAAATAAGAACATAGACTTTTTTTATTATAATTTTCCTCTGATGAACCCGATTCTATACATGTTGTACCCCAATATTAATAACTCGTTAAGTAAAAATAACTGCAATATTACTCTAAATATTTACATATTTGGCACTTCAAGTAGTCTATAAATATTTATGACATTTGAATATAATTTGAATTTAAAGCATATTTAATTCCGTTTCCTTTTCTCTTCTTCTCCTTCTTTACCTTTATTTTTATTGTGTGTGCATGTTATCAACTTTGAAAAATACTGATCTCTCTAATTCGAAATAATTATTAAATAACTTACATTCAGTTAATGTTTTATTCAGGATTTTTTTTTAAAATCTGACTAATTAGTTTTTATTGTTGCTTCTGTTTGTTGTGTTTAAATGTGCAAATTTATCCCTTTGCGTTCCTTAATTTATAATGTTAATAATAATTAATATTATTATTGTAAGCTTTTGTTTGACAGTTCAGAAATCTTCTAAATTAAAAAATTCCTTACTGTGAATTTAGTTCTAGTATAAACATATTTTTTAGAGTTTATTACATAGGCGTATAAGTGTAAAAAGTTCGATGTTTTGAAACGTTGAAATTTTTGGGTCGTTGTATTTATATCATCGTGTTTTAATTTTGAACATCGATGATTTTTAACGATCTATGTTTTTTCAACGACGTCGCACTAGTTTGTTTAGAACAAAATAGTTTTCGTTGATAGGCCTCTCCCAAGACACTCACCTCACAAGGTTCAATAAAAAAGTTTGAACTTTTTTCTTTTATGTTTGAATACTTCGAAAATTTAATTTAGTGCTTAAAGAAATTTTGAATTCTGAAAAAAAAAAAACCTATTCTAATACTACGAATTGCTTTCATCAAACTTTAATAAAAACAGCTAATGACGCTATTAATGTAATACATGACCAAAAAATTATTAGTATTATTATTATTATTTTTATATTTGGGTCATTCCATGTCAAGTGATCCAAAGTTTTCCCCTCACCTTTTTGTATTTCTTTGAAATTTGGCTCATCGATTGTACCCTTTGAGGTAATCAAAAGTCAAAATTTTTTGATTTTTATCTCTATTATTTTTTTATTTATGACACTTTGATTTTTCGAAAAACCCGCTTTTTTTCATGGATGCTTGAACATAAAATGGACGATAACTCAGCACCAAATATAGATAGAAAGATTTTGTAAAAAGCATTTTAAAGTACATTAGTTGCTGTTTATTGGGATATGCAACATGACTAATTTCAAAAAATTTTAATTTAAAAAAAATAAAATTTAAATTTTAAATTTATATTTCTCAGAAAAGGTATAATGAATTTTTTTTAAAAATTCTCAAAAATTTGTGTGTATTTTATCTTTATTTGTGCGAAGTTTCAAGTTGGGATCTCAATGAGACCATATTTTTATAAATTTTTAAATAAAATTTGACTTATGAAATAATGACATTTTTCAGATTCTAACTAGTTAAATATGGGGTTCTTTTACTGGTGATGGTCTAGTAAGTAGTAATTGATCATGACTATGCTTGAAATGAACTGACATGACTTTGTAGATTAGTACCCCCCCCCCCCTCCACCAGACAACCACTTTTTATCTTTTTTTTTTTTTTCAAATTTGTATTTAAAAAAAAAGCCGGCACGTAAGAGTTATAATAAACCATAATAAACTTGTTAACTTGTTAAACTTGTTGTTAATAAACTAATAAACTTGTTTAACCATAATAAACTGGGACGCACGCTGCTAAACATCAGTAGTGACTAAAGCTTATAAATGGGGGGAGGGGTCATAAAAACTAAAAGTCAGAAAAACTGAAGAGAACCACTCATTTGCAGCTTTTTTTTCTTTCGGAAAGTGGGACGGTAGGGGGGGGGGCAACCTGGAATGAAACATAACAACATGGAAGGTTATGCTCAAATTAGCAAAATTTGTTTGATCTATAACTGCTTTTAATATATGTATAAATAAATCTCGCTGCATTGCTCTCGTTTACAAGTTAAATTAAAAGAAAACTAGCATTAAAGAAAAGAAAAAACAGCTGCACTCCAAATGTTGTAGAAAGACAGTTTTATGCGGACAGACATATGACCTGATACTTATTTTTAGTTTGGTGTAAAAAGAATGAAACAACACGGGGGGAAACACTCCACTGTGATCTTGGGGCAAACTATTTCTTTCCTCCATCCAAAATTGAAAGTTGGTGCAGGGGTAAGGGACGAAATGAATCATAACTTTCCTTATCAGATAGTGAAATAATCAAGTACACTTTCTGAAGTTCGGATTGAAAAAGAAACACTTGGTCTGAAAAAAAAAAGCATCAGGTGAAGGGTGATACTAGTATAGTGTTAATCGTGTGTGTGAGTGAGTGTGTGTGTGGGGGGGGGGGGTAATGTACTTTGTCTTGCTTTAAAGAAGAACATTTACCAGCTTTAAATATGTTTTCTATTCATTTTGTTTTATTTTATTCATTTATTTATTTTTTACATTTTGAAAATAGTTTTGGAAAAAAATAATAAAAGTGGTGGCTCCGGGGGGGGGGGATCTTTTACTTACTTTAAAGAAGAACATTTATCAATTTTTAATAAGTTTACTATTCATTTTGGTTTTTTATTCATTTATTTATTTTTTACATTTTGAAAATAGTTTTTAAAAAAAATAATAATAAAAGTGGTGGTGCGGGGGGGGGGGGGGGTGCTTGCCAATTTACAAATTCCTGTCAGCTCATTTCAAGCATAGTTATGATCAATTACTACTTACTAGAACATCCCCAGTGAGAGAACCCCATTTTTAACTAGTTAGAATCTGAAAAATGTCATTATTTCATAAGTCAAATTTTATTTAAAAATTCATAAAAATATGATCCCATTGAGATCCCAACTTGAAACTTTGCACAAATGAAGATAAAATACACAAAAGTTTTTGAGAATTAAAAAAAAAAATCATTATACCTTTTTTGAGAAATTTAAATTTAAAATTTAAATATCATTTTCAAAAAATTTATTTTTTTTTTGAAAATATTCATGTTTCATATCCCATTAAACAGCCACTAATGTACTTTAAAATGCTTTTTACCAAATCCTTCTGTCTATATTTGGTGCTGAGTTATCGTCCATTTTATGTTCAAGCATCCATGAAAAAAAAGCGGGTTTTTCGAAAAATCAAAGTGTCATAAATGAAAAAATAATAGAGATAAAAATCTAAAACTTTGGACTTTTGATTACCTCAAAGGGTACAATCGATGAGCCAAATTTCAAAGAAATACAAAAGGGTGAGGGAAAAAATTTCCAAATTTTGGATCACTTGACATGGAATGACCCATCTGTGTGTTTTTTTTTTTTTTTTTTGAGCAATGTTTAAAGAATTAAAAGATTCTGACTTTAGCGCCTGCGAGAAAAGGTCAAAATATTTTATCTAAAACATCATTAACATTAAAAATCAGTTTTAGTTTTCCCTCACAACAACGGAAAAATTGAGAAATTTACAGAGATTCTGAACGAGCGTTTGGTTTTTATTCCTAGAAATCGAAAAAACACTTACTTTTCAACATCATAAAATTTATTCAGTACTTTACCATAGTCATGCCAATGACTCTTCTCTCTCGTGTTATTAATCAATCAAATCAAAGCTCTTTCTTTTCACCTAAAAAAAAAATAATTCTGATCTGAATCAATTACACACACGAACATACATATTTATTATTTTTTTTATTTACCTTTTAAAATTTTCAATTGTCTATTAGGAAAAAATGCATTGCTGATCAGTTATAGTTTGTCATAAGTTACTTCTGAAATGTAAGAATATGCATTTGTAAGCTAGAATAATTGAAAACCGGTTTTTTAAAATGTTTTGGAATAAACAGTTCATTTACAGTTCATTAGCAGCATTTTACTGAAACACAGCGTCCAACAATGTGACAGAATACATTTGGAATCATTAATGATAACTATGTTTAATTTACACAAAAGAGACGTACGTTTTATTTTCATAAAAATATTTCAAATATAGTTCATCATATTTGGAGTTCCGATAGTTATATTTAAAATTAGAAAACATTAATCTCAAATTAACCTAAATGTAACATATGACTATAATGTTTTTTAATTAAATATATATTAGGAAAACACCAAGATTCTTTTTTTTTTTTTTTTGATATGAGAAATATAATTTACAGTTTAGAAATTATTTTCAATGACTCTGAGTAGTAATTCTAAAATCTACTCTGCTGAAAAGTGATTAGACTTTTTTTTTCATTCAAAGATCTCCACTCCGCGCTAAATAAAATTATGCTTTTAATAAAATCTTTTTGCACCTTGGTTTTAATTAAACCCATGAAACTCAACCTAGTGTGATGTAAATAATCCAAAATCACGTTTAGTTTCTTCTCATAAAGAAAAGAAAAAATCATGATATAAGAGCAAATACGTTTCATTAAAAACTTTTTTTTTTCAAGATACGAAAAGTACGAAAACCTTGGGCGACTTTATTTAACATAGGAAAAAAAGTATAGAAGCTTTAAAGCTCAAAAAATTAAGCCATATCATATTAAGCTGTCTTTGAAATTGTTCCAAACAGCCGCGAAATGGACATCTAGGGTAAAATAAAGGAACAACAAAACAAGACAAAACTCTGCGGTAAAAGTTCTCTAAGAGTTTAGAAAGCCCTCTCCTACCCTTCCTCCATCCCTTGTAACCGCTGCATGCCAAACATAAAACTCTTTTCCGAAGACTGCGTTAGCCTCATTTGAGGGCAGTGATAGCACCGTAGGGGGATGCTTCCGAACATGTGACACTTTTGGTGACATCTGGTGTCAACCGTTTTCTGGTTTTATTGCTGCTGTTCTTTCTCTGGAGGAATCATTAAACTTTCGCCACGGACTAAAAATGAGGAAAGATTTTGAATATTTAAAAAAAAAATCAGTAATCCCAGATGCTGTCTTTTGCTTTATTATTATTTGTAGCTTAACGAAGATATTTTCTTAAAATTTGGGCCATCTGTTGAAGTTTTATTTTATGGTGTAAATACGTCATTTAGAGGGAAAGATTGTAGTTCTTTTAAATCATTTATGAAAGCTGTTCCGAAAACGTGAAATAAGTTTTAAACATTTTGAAATTACTTTTTACGAAAGGAATGCTAATTAGTAGCTTAATTTTGTAAAATTTTTAAAGAAAGGTTTACTGAAGGGAAGTAATATGCACTGATTTTTGACAACGACGGAACTATTTTCTTTGCTTAACATTATTATGATGCTTTTAACGCTTATCTGCTACACAATGTTTTACTTGTTTAATATTATGTTGATTTTTTTCCTTCCTTACGTTCAGTTCTCTTTTACGTATTTAAAGAATTATAATTTTTCGGAGAATAAATATAAAGTCTAATGCTGGTTTTAACGATATTCCACGTTTCATCACATTAGAAATATTGGTAATAGAAACTTTTGTGCTTAATTGCTGCAATTTCAAACAAAACTGGAAGCCCAAAAACGTATTTCTCGAGCTCTAAGTAATCTAGATTGAAAAGACAGTTTTAATACCTTATTACACGGTGAATAATAGAAGTGTGACCCGAGTGTGTTTTCATGCACTTTTAAAATATTAGGGCTAAATAGGGACTACTTGATACATGGATCCATAACTTAATATAGAAATTGAAAATTGAACCACTGTTGTGGAGAACGACCAGTGACTAATGACTAACGGAAGCCTCATAAGCGTTGCATGGCCAACTACCAAGTTTTACACCATTGAAATACAGTGCAATGTCCTTTATCTGGACTAACTGGTACTAAAAGCATGATCGAGAATCCGGATATTTCGGATAGCATGGCTTATAAGCAAAGCTAATCTTTGAATGAGCAGACTTCGACAAAAAGTTATTTTCTAGCGAAATTACATAGAACTGTTCAAAAGACATTAAAAAAACGAGCTAATGTGTGCATCACATGACTTCCTTTTACTCCAATTTTAATGTCATTTTCCCATTATTGGCAATTTTAATGTGATCCAATACTTTACTCTCTGAATATCTTCACCAGTGGAAAAATGTAAACCAGATTTAAAAAAAAATCGCCAAGTTTATTGCCAAGTTGGCAACAAAACTTGGCGACCAAAAGATTGGCGATATATCCCCAAGTGTCCGCCAAATTATAACACCACTTGAGTATACATTAAAAATTAAAAATGATTTCCCCCCAAAAAGGGGCAAAAGACCCCTTTAGAAACACCCAAATGCAACCAAAAGGGGAGGTGCACAACTAGACCCCACTAGAAGTCTACGTACCAAATTTCAACTTTCTAGGACATACCGTTCTTTAGTTAGTTTAGGACATACCGTTGTCTTAGTTGCGATATACATACGCACATACATACGTACATACGGACGTCACGAGAAAAGTCGTTGTAAATAGCTCGGGGAATGTCAAAATGGATATTTCGAGTGTTTATACGTTCTTAGACACTTATCCGCATGTGGTCGGGTGGAAAAAAACTCAACATTAATTCGGGGGGAGCAAAATGGAAATTAATGCCGAATTTTGAGTGAAATTTTTTTCGCGAATACAATACTTCCGTTTTTGTAAAAGGAAGTAATAGCAAAGCGTTTTTAAAATGAGTTTTAACCAAGCATTGGTCTATTGTCTTTTAACTCAAACATATGTGCCTTTTGAATGAAACACGATCAATCTAAAACTTCATCATTATAATTCAGCCACAGTGTTGTTTGTATTGTACCATAATTCATGATACAAATTATGCAGGAACTGTATATTCAAACAAAGTAAAATTCGAACTCTCTGCGAACTTACAGTTACGTTCTCAGCTATCATAATTTGAAATTTTGTAAACAAATTTTTAAAAACGACAAAATTTGATCCGGATAATATAAAGATACGGATAAATGAGGGTCGGATAAACGATATTATACTGTGCTGAATATATTTCATATACGTTTGTCGCGAAAATTAGACAACCAACATTGGAGTCACCGCCGTCATTTTATAGAAGAACCATGTTTAAAATGTTTCTTCAGAAGTAAGATGTTCATATCTTCCATTAGCAAGTAACATATTTCCCAATACCCTTCCCCAAAATAATCATTATACACGATATAAGTTAATCTTTTTCTCATAAAGTAGAGAACTATCTTTAAAGGCAAAAAGTTTTTAAAATAATGTTTGTGTCACTTGGAGCAACAGATGGTGTCAATTCTTCTCTTTTTGAGAAGAATCATTAACCTTTTCAGTTGACCTCTGGAATACAGTTTTGTTTTTAAGTTAAAATAAATGCCGGAAACATATTTGGCTGATAATTAGAGGGTGATAATGTTGGTTTTATTGCTTCTGAATAATAATATTATCATTATTGAAAACTGTTATTTTTGCCCCTAGTCTTCAGAATAGAACTATTTATTTATTTTTAAACTAATCTTAGAAATAAAATTTGTGTGATATAAAGGTAAAGCTATACACGAAATAAGTGTGTTTTTAAAGAGCAAATAAAATTGTTTTCGAAACATTTCCTAAAATTTGCTTTAAAAGCTGGAAGAGTTATCTGTATTTTCACGTCTTGGTATTCCATGCAAAATGTAACTATCTACATTCATGAAATTAAGAGTAGTAATTATTCCATGCTTTGTTAGGCATTTCGTTATTTTTTTTAACTATAAATAAACGGGACTAAATTTCAGTATTTTCTCTCATTTCTGGATTATAGTGGAAATAAAGAATAGTTGCTAATCATTTTTAGTCTTTAAAATTATTATATTGTAAATTAATTTTTTTTCTTTGAAAAAATTCAGTTTCATCTGACATGCAACAAATATATTTGTCCTCTTTAAAAATTATATCATTTAAAATTACTTCAATTTCATTACTTAGTTTTAAGCCTAAGCATTTTTAAAATATTTTTATAAATTTTCAGTATAATTTATAAGAGTAATTACTGGAAGAAGATCTCTTAAGTTTTCATAGTTTTTGAAACCAAAACTAATCTATAAATTTCTGCTAACAAGTGCAAAAAATCATTATCGTGTGACATTAACTTATGAGCTAAATTTAGTGAATAAAAGTTAAGATTAAAAAAAACTTACTTATTTTCAAGAATGAAGTGATAAGACTGCCAGCGGTTCATTTACTTGTACTTAGGAGTTCCTTCGAAAAGCTATAGCTATCAGAAATAGCTAATATTGCTCATTAATAAACTAGTTAGATTATAAAAAGTAAGAAATAACAAACCATAATTGCTCAAAAAATGCAGATTTGCAATTATCTGCAATATTATAAGATTTCATACTTTTACTTTTCCAGCATAGAGGCATTTGTTCAGTTTTAGTTAGAATACATTTAAGTTGTATTACATTTTTGTCAAATTAAACCTGTACTGCATAATTTGATAAATTCATTTATTATAAATTTTTATGTATTTAAAAAGAGTTACAATCTTTTTGAACTCCCGAAGTGTACGAATTACAAAATTTATTAACCAATTAGAAATTAACATTATTATAAAAGCTGTTATCATTTGAAACCACTTTAGTTAAAACTAATTTGAAATTGGAAAGCATTAAAATTGTGCAAGCAATGTACTTTTTAAACGTTAAAAATGTATAAATTAATAACAAATGTAACTTTTGACTTTATTTACTTATTTATTTGCAAAATACCAAATAATAACTAAAAAGGAACATTACATGGAAGATTTTTTTTTTGATGCTAATAAGGGGACACGGTACCTTGGGAGTCAATTTTTTTTAAAAAATGTTATGCTATGAGTTTAACTTGATAATGTTATTTTTGATAACTTCAATATGTTTAGCTTAATTTTAAATAATAAATTAGTTTAAAAAAATAAATAAAAATGCAGCGAAATATAAAGAAAATCATTAAACATAAAAATTGTCCCTCGCGAGTTAATTTTCAGGTATATAACTCCATAATTTATCTGTATACATGTAATTATAATATAAACTTTTAAGCATCAGCTAATATTTCCCTTTAGAGGACTTCGACTGCTTTTTTTTTTTTTTTTTTCAAAAATTTCACATTTTGATGTATTTATACCAGTACAATTTTTTTTCTCAAGATTTATTTTTTAAAAATACTGCTTAGTTATATTTATAATGAGCATTAAAAACGAAACTAAAACTAAATAAACAGCTGATAAACCGATCAAAAGGTGCCACGCTCACTTTCCAGAAAGTTCCTGTAAAATCCTTGAAAATTGCTGTAGAACCAAAGTTTCATCTGAATATCTTCAAAACACATTTTCTTAATTTTTAAACGATAAAATTTTTTCCCGATAATTTGGTCATTTTGAAAGTCCCATGTCCCCAAAAGAAAACAACTGTTCAAAATAAAATAAATAAGACAGCTTCACGGATAATTTTTGAACCGTATTTGTTCAGCAAAAGTACATGCAGTAACTAAGTAATTAGTAAACACTAAATCCTTCATGTCCATACCTAACCCCAGTCAACCATGTAAAGACCTCTTTACGCATGCATAAAAAAAAGCACAGCTCTTTGCTTAACATCACATTCAATGATAAACGATCCTTTTGGGTGAAATACATACAGGATATTTAAAACGCCAGCCACTGAGTTTCAGGGCCTTGTGATTCGTCAGATTTTATCACTTTTAGCATAAGAGGACCCATGGGGCCCAGATGCGATTGCCACTTTAAATTTAAACACCGGACCCCTCTTAACGAAGTCAGCCAGCCGTAATTAGCTCGCTTCCAACCCTTTCCCTTATCTGCATAAAAATTTAAGATGCAACTTTTCGTACGATATGTATGGAAAGCCGGGGTGATTAACATTGTGCTAATTATGGGTTGATTAATGTGGCTATTAGTACAACTGTTTAACTAAGATTATGGTTAAATGGATAACTCCTGCGAAGTTTTGAGGACTTTTTTATTCCTCCTTTCGGTGCAAATTAATGG
Organism: Uloborus diversus; assembly: GCF_026930045.1. Lineage (NCBI taxonomy): Eukaryota > Metazoa > Arthropoda > Arachnida > Araneae > Uloboridae > Uloborus > Uloborus diversus. The sequence goes on along the minus strand of NC_072737.1, from coordinate 160,028,972 downwards.
CATCAAACAATTTTCGGGTAATTAATTGGTGACTTAGTAAATCATTTTAACACGTATTGTGGGAAGTAATAATAAATTACGCAGTCATATTTTTCAAGAAAAACATTTTATCAGGATGTAAAACTGTAATAAATATTTAGTAGCCTTGAGTTTTATTTAATACTAGTCGTACCCGCACGGCTTTGCCCGTAGTTAAAAATTGAAAGGTCATTCGGTTCGCCTGTATATTTACAAATATATTATGGCGAATTTCTCGCCAATTGGCTACGTTCATTCACTTTCCCATTCCACGTTATGATAATTTCGTAATTTAGTCGTCCATCTTATAATAATTTTGCTCCGGAAAATATTCTTAAAATTGAAATAGAAGAAAAAAATCGAATTTTTGAAAAATCGCTTCGAGGTGCACACTCCCATGCTACACACTAACTTTGTGCCAAATTTCATGAAAATCGGCCGAACGGTCTAGGCGCTATGCGCGTCACAGAGATCCAGACATCCTACAGACATTCAGACATACTACAGACATCCAGACAGAGAGACTTTGAGCTTTATTATTAGTAAAGAAGAGTTTTCGTTTCATTTTGAAATAATATGTAAATTATTTTTTAAAAATGAATAAATAAAAATATTAATGATATTAATAATAATTGATTAATAAAATAATGTAATAAGTATCTACTATATCTTAAGACTTAGGAATACATATGTTATGGTACTGCCCGAAATTGATTGAAAGTATTCACTTTTATCAATACAGATTTAAAATACCACCAGGGTTGTTTTGTTACTCTGAAACTATGTCTTTTCCACAAAGTACGAGAAACACTATAATATGATGAGATCTTAAAGTGAACGAAGTAGAAAAAATTTATCAGTTATGCAACAAATAAAACTTTTTTGAATTAACAATGTAGTAAAAGAAGAAGCTTTCTTTAACTCTAACTAGTCTTATTTTGCAAAATACAACAAAAACAACGGGTAATTAAAAATTTATATTACCGAAATACTTTTTACAAAAGTTACACTAAGGTAAGCAAACATTACATAGTTCTCCAATTCTAAAATGAAGTGGAGCCGAGCAAAATTAATGGCAAAATCGAGTTCTAAATCACGTTCTTGAAAGTGAGCTCAGACTTGCTTTAAAATAAAAGGCACACACAAATAAATTTTAAAGCTTTTATGTTTGGTTGACCTACCAAATAAATTATTACGTAGTAACTTTTAAATAATCAAAATATATATTATTTTGATTCTAAAAGAAACTAGGACAATTCCACGGAAAACCTTGAAAATGCGTTCAGTCTAGCTTCAAAATAAATGGAATGCACAAAGAAGTTTTATAGCTTCTATGGCGAAAAGATCGGCGATTAAAGTGATAAAAGTTGTCATAGGGAGTCCCCCGTTCATCTTGAGAAAATAATGTACTGACAAGCTGTCCCACGCTATCAGCAAGAAGTATTCCGCACAAAATGTCAAAAGCCTGCCTCGGGCCTCATTCCGACTTTCGAGTCACGTTTTGGACATTGTTTTCTTAACACGCAAAAAGAGAATAAAACTGGAAAACGTTTTAAAATGAAAGAATAGGGGAAGGTTACGACGGGGAGAGATAATACACATAAAAGCTACCGAATGACTGAGGGTACCTTCAAAATTCATCATTTATATGCAGAAAGTATATAAAAAGTTTTGTCCGCGTGAACTAATATTAGGGATGGTGTTTATAGCTCATTCTGGGGATGAGTTATAATTTTTTATGACTTTGAATTAAATAGCTCTTTTTGAAAAATCCGTGCAGGTAACATTCCGAGAATGCTTAAAATGCTCTGGAAAGAAATAAAACGATGTTGGTTATTTCTTTTGGAAAGCAGATGTCTGAGAATTAGCATTTTAAGGCAGAGGAGTTGCGTTAATGCTTATCTGAAAGAATTGTGTTCTCGGTAAAAGAAAAGATGAATTATAGTTTTGTGAAGGATTGAAGTTTAGATTTTGCTGAAAGAATGCTGCTTAAGAGAAACCTTTGAGATGTGCTAGGAATATTTATAAATGTTTTATTTTTTGTTTTATTTTTTGTTAAGAATATAAGTAAGATTTAGTTGAAACGAAGGTGCTTAGAAAGAAATTTTCAGTTATTTTAGATGTGCTAGATATATACTATCAAGATCGCTTATTATAATATCGGTTGAAAGAATATCCCGCTTAATATAATACATTTTCAATGCACCAAACCAATGTGATATGTTATTTTGATCCCGGTTAAAGGAATATCCCCCTATTAGAGTAATTTTTGTGTCGAAATGGCTATTCCATTAAGAGGGATCAACTTTTTTTTTTTTTTTTGAGGATTGAAGTTTACATATTAAGCGGAAGCAACACTACTCTAGAGAAAGAATAGTTATAAATATTTTTGTTTCATACTTTTGTTAAGAACTGATGTTTACAGATTAAGCTGAAATAATGCTGTTTTTAAGAGAATATATTTAGATGTGCAAGGAATATCTAAAAATATTTTTCATACACTTTTGTCAAGGATTAAAGTTAGATTTAGTTAATTTAGATGTGCCAGAAATAACTATAATTATTTTATTTATTTATTTAGTTTTGAGGATTGAAGTTTACAGATTAAGCTGAAGCAATACTGCTCTAGATAAAATTTGCCCTTTTTAATTTGCTTAGAATAGTTATAAATATTTTTAATTCTTTTTTTTCATGACTGAAACTTGCATATGTGGCCCCTTAATATAAAAAACCCTTAATAGAAAACTGCGAATCTTTTAGATGTTCTTGGAATCGTTATAATTATTTTTGTTCAGGAATGAAGTTTAGCTAAAAAAAAACCTCTTAAGAGAAAGTTGAGCATCATTTAGATGTCCTCGGAATAGTTATGAAGATTTGTTACATACTTTTGCTAAGAATTCAAATTTACACACTTAGCTGAAACGAAGCTGTTCAACAAAAATCTGCATATCATGTAGATATGCTAGGAATAGTAATAAATATTTTCGCTACATACTTTTGTTACATAGTATTACATTCCGACAATGTATTGTTTGTACATTGTCGGAATGATGTTTACCGAATTTAGCTGAAAGGAAGTTGCTGAAAAGAAAATTTCTGATCTTTTAGATGTTCATTAAGAGTTAGAAATGTTTGTGTTACTTTTTTTTTGTTGAAAACTGAAATTTACAAATTTAGCTGTTCAAGAGAAATAGGAGATAGCTAGTTGTTCAAGAGAAACTTGTAGATATTTTTAGATGCGTTCGGAGTAGTCATAAGCATATTTGTTATATATATATATGCTTTGTTTTATCTTTGTAATCTATTCAAAAACGTATTCTTATGTTATTCCTGCTATTTATAATTTTCTTGTTGGGTTAAACGCATGCTCGCTGTTTTAGTTACGGAAGGGTTTAGAAAGGAGATGAAAGTGTAGCGGCAAACCAAGGTTGAATACCTGTTGTCAAAATACTGCTAAAAATTTAGAGAAATAGAAGCAAACATTGTTTCAAGAAATCTTTAAAATAAAGTCAGGACGGTTCCTTTTATGATGTGTTTATAAATTGAGATAACCAAATAATAGGACTATAGATTAATTTCAAGTCGAAACGGTTTCAAATAATTATGAAATAATGATACTATTGTTACTCTAAATATGAAGGGGTGGAAATTTGTTTACACATTTTAACATTTAGTCAGATACGTTGAAGCATGAATAATGATCACTGCTAATTTATTTAATTTTTAGGAAAATTTTTAAAGTTTTTGTTCAATTAATTTTTAATGAACCTGCTCCTTAACTAAATTTACTATAGTAATTTAACTTTGACCGACATATTTTGATATTTTACAAGATACCACAGTATGCATAATAAATGAATCATTAAGAGGTTTCGTTTTAGTAGTGTACAATCTCCAGATATACAACTTTAACAGCTTCGAGAGGTAATTGAAATCCTTTCGGATGATGTTGGTTAAAAGCGACGACTTTGATAAATTTTACTGATGTGTAAGACTCTAAATAAGTATTAAACGATGCAAAAAGTCCGTTGCTTATACTAACCTTTTTTTCCGAAGTACTTACAAAGAATTTAGGACTCACCTATTCCAATTTTTCTGACATTATCATTTATTTCATAATTTTCGTCTACTTTGTAATTTTTTTCATCGTTCAGGTTTTCAAAACGTTTCTTATTATACACATGTTATTTGTAAATTTTCATTTTAATTTATCCCAGCATAAAAATGGAGATTAGTGTCCTTAATCCGTTTTATGCCAATTTGTTTATTTTTCTTAAATTCGAAAATAATGTTATTTTTAAAGATTAATAACCTTCAGCTGTCCTTTAAATAGTACAGAGGGATGAAATGGGTTAAAATGGAAGTTTTAACATCATCATTGTGATCTAAAACGAGAGTTAATTTTTCGAGCAAGCCAGTCAAAAGTTAATTTACCTTCTTCATAGTCCACGGTTATTAACTTGTTCATTCCGTAAAATTTGCAATTTGACATATTTTGACGCTTTCCTTTTTCAATCGAGAATTCCCTTTTTCTGAACCCATGTTATGATAAGTTTAATTACGACTGAATTTGACCATAAATGACAAGATCTAATTTATTCTTGGTTTAATTAATTAACCATTTTTATAACATGGAACAAAACTCAAGACAGTGGTTACAATATTGGAAAGAGTACCATGAACAAAAAGTAATGTTATTGCGAATTGACTATAGTACCACTAAAATTTGAAAGTCTATTTTAATCGATTTCCTTTCAAAATTTTGTAAGTCAGTTGTTTATTGGGAAATCACTCGTCGTCAAACTGATACAACTTTTTTCAAGTTATTGCATAACCAAAAATTTTTTTTAAGGCTAAATATCATACCGATAAAGTACGTTCACTCCACTTCAACATTTTATATATGAGGCAGTGACAAGCAAAGGAATGTAAGTGCCAAAACTGAAATATTCGAAGTAACTATTGCAAATGTTATAATACATCTCCTATGTTAATGGGGCGATAAATGGTACAATCACATGCGGTAGGTGCTGCTACAAATCTAGGTTTAAGAAAAAAAATCAATGAAACACTTCAAAAATCTGAATATTAAACACGTTTTACTTTTAACTTACAAAAGTTCTCTCACATACCTTGGCTTTTCACTGCTATATATATTTATATTCCAAAAAGTAGCACTAAAAAACCGTTCAAGTAAAGAACATATACCATGAAAGAAAAGAAAAACTCAAAATTTCAACTCCAACACATAGTTAAAAAATCGTTTACAAAAAAATGAGTTCCAAATAATTCATAGAACATTTTTGTTAAAAAAATATCAATTCATACAGACAAATTAAGTGAAATCTTTTACAGAAAATGAATTTCATACAGGTAATTTGTGTACAATATTTTCTATGCAAATGTCTGTTATTTCTGAGCAATCACGATTGATTATTGTTCTCATTTGACTGTTTTTGGCGTCTTTTGATTTTTCTCACCGCCACTCTCCGCACCATCACCGTCGACGGGCTCCTCATGATGCTGCTCCTATAGCGAAAGCCGTCTCCAGGTTGCATTCATGTCCTACACACATGCGCATACATACACAACTACACACACACACACACGCACATACATACACAACTACACACACACACACACGCACACACACACATACACATACACACACGCATACATACACCTACACATACAAACACATAAACACACGCATGCATACAGACACCCACACATACACACACAAAAACACATACACACAACTACCCACACATTCATGCCTGCACACAGACACAAATACATATGCCTACACATACATACACATACCCCCCCCCTCCCACACACACACATTGATACCCACAACTACCGACACACTTATGCCAGCACACAGACACAAACACACATGCCTACACACACATACACATAACCCCTACACACAAACACATACCCCACACACAAACACACACGCCTACGTACACACACTCGTGATTGCGAAAAACATAATTTGAATTAAAGATGTCAAAATTCAGATTAATTTATTTATTTATTGATGACATTTTTAAATTAGTTTTTCTCAAAATTCTGAATTTTAAATGATTTTTTTTTGTCAAGGGTCCAGTTTTTGAAGTTGATTATTCAAATGCAACCGACATTAAAGCACGCAAATAATCATGCAAATTAGTCATTGATAATAATAATAATAATAAATAAAATAACTCATCCATTTTTAAAACATTTTCTATACTTTTGCTAAAGTAAATCACAATACGAAAAGGATAAATCATTTCGGAAAATAATTGTCAGTTTTCATCTTGTCAAAATTATCAAATTAACCGCTTTAATTCATCCACTAAAATAGTTAATAAAATCCTGTTCTAGAAAATTTCTCTAAAATTTTTCTACCAGGAAATCTACCACGTTGTTTAAAACACTCACACACAAAAGTTTGATTCGCGGAAATTATCTGTGTACGGATCGTTTCACCATTGTCTTTCAAGCCACGTTTGTTGGCAGTGAGCAGTTTTTCAAACACACTTCTGATTCATTTTCTTATATGTTTCACGGAATAAAAAGGAGCAGCGCTGTCTCTGTAATTAAGTTATACTTTTTGGCGGAAATTAGATTGAAATTCCATATGGGGAAAGGAAGATTCATTTTTGTGATATTTTACTTGCTTTAGCATCAGCAGTTTTTTTTCCTCTTCCGTGTACTTAAGCACTCCAAACACATTTTATGAATTCGTGACAAGAAACTTAAGAACATGCGCAATTCATCATTCAAAAGGAAATGTGTTTGAAGGTGACGTTAAAAACACGAGAAAAAATACATTTTAATATCGGATCAGATTATTTTATGTAATAAGTTCATTTTTACAAGAAGTACTTTCGATTATAAGATTTTAATCATCCCATATTCGTTTGAGTAGAGTATTTTGTGTAATGTGTTCATCTGTAACATAAGGTATTTTATAAATTTTTAATCATCTCATATTTTCCCAGGTAGCACACGTATGATTCAAATGTTTAATAACGTTCTAAAGTGGTTGAAACAACGTTAAGACTCAGTTTGAAATTTTTATGAAACGGAATGTGATGAAACGAAATGCATCTGAGCTGGGTAAATTGTTCTTTTTTCAAGAGCTGTATTTTTGTTTATAAGATTAAACTATCAAAACATCGTCTGCGTAGATTATTCGCAACTCCAGAGCTCGAATACGCTACCTTGCGGTGATAAACAATACTAAAGAAGGTAATACATTCCATTCCACGTGTTTTCTTTGGGTAAAATTACAGACTTAAGACAGTTTATGGAGTAATGTAACTTCAGAAGAATAAAAAAAAGCTTCCCACAAACACGATGAAAAATTATTGCCATTCACTAAACGTCAAAGCAAGTTATAAGTTACGGCATTTGTTTGTTTTACCTTTTTCATCCGTCATTAGACAGTGAATGCAGCGCCCCCTATAGTTTATTGGAGTTTCCTATATTTTCCGATAGAGCATGTAATTTTTATATAATTCATAAAAGTTCGAAAATGGTTGTCACAACGTTGCCAACCGTTTTCAAATATTTATGAAAAGAAGTGTGATACTTGGACTATGTAATACGTTCGTTTTTCGCTTGACATATTTTCGTTTATTAGGTTTTAATCACCTTAGGATCGTCTGAGTAGAATATTTTGTGTAATATGCTCATTTTCCAAGGAAATATATTATAGTTAATGATTTTAATCGTATCATTAAATTTTATATCGTATGTATGTTATTTTTCTTCTGTGTAGGGCTGTAAAAATACAAGGAATTTCAAACTTTTTACTCAAACATTCATGTGGTACTGTTTCACTTAATCGTTTAGGCTACCTTTGACCCACATCTTCATATTTTCAAGTGTCTCACTTTTATTTGAAACATTGTGCTGTCATTTAGGGTCACTTTAAGATACGCCAGTAATAGGATGCAGAAAGGGAGGGGTGCAGTAAAGCAAATTTTTAAATGTTTTAGAACTATTTCTGCGAAGCTCTATTCTTGCACAGCAGTACAAGATTTCTCTTATTTACATTATTGTCGTGGTACAAAATAGGTGAATGACCACTTTTAACAACATAAAAGAACTACCAAACATTATTTTCAGAATTATTGAATGATGAAATTGGTTGTACACAATATTGCCGACATGTTTAGCATCACACAGAAAAAAACATGATTCATAAAACCTTCCCTAGTAAGTGCTACACTGGACCGTCTAGTTTTTTTTTTTATTTATGTATTTTTTTTTTTGAGTAAAATATTCTTAAAAGTTTGAAGAGTCCAATTACGTTAACCGAAAGGGCTCTAAACATCCCTGAACGACTACTCTTACCATGGGTCGCCAACCTTTTGTGTAAGAGTGAGTCACACTAATGGAATACAAAGGAGACCTGTATATTATATTGAGATGATGGAAGATTAGTATTCAAATATAAAAGTATCCCAACAAATTACTTTCTTAATTAGTGAGTTTTTTATTGCGGATTAAAAAATATAATAAATACCACCATTGAGCAAAAATAACAACGCAATTGAGACTTAAAAACTATTAGATTAAATCTGAAATTACGAATGGTAAACGCAAGGTTAAAAAACCACTAAATAGTCCATACGAAGCTTCTAAATAGGTTTCTGGGTTGCAAGGAGTCTATTTTTAAATGTTTATGACAATTGACAAGTTATGCGCTTTTCAAAATCCATCTAGCAAAAATAATTGAAAACGTAGAAAGAAAAGTTCCTACGTCGGAAACAGAAAACAAAACTGAATTGGTCTCTAGAAAAAAAGCATATTTTACAGTAGAAGAAGGGCACATGTTACTCTTATTTTCATTAATATTTAGTCCTTCCTGTATTTTTATTTTGTATTTTTTACATATGCTATTCTCCTAGAGATCCATACAATTAGTTCTAGTAGACTTAAAATAACTTTTTTTCTGGAAATAACTTCAACTTTTTAAAACAAGTCAAAAAAAAAAAAAAAAGTAATTTGGCCTATTTCGAAAGAAAATAACTGTCATGTCACTAAAATCGCCAATTATAAGCCTATGCGTATAGTCATTATTGAAATTAATTGTATCTAAATTATATGCTAAAATATTTATGAAGACACGTGAGGTGTTACTGCGCGTCGGCAGTTATTTTTAGTTTACAATAAAATGTGATTCTAAAAGTTTTTGAGTTTATATACTGAAAATTAATGTTGTATACAGATATTCAGCGAGGAGGTTTTAAGATACGTGAAAATATAAGTGTTATACAATTACATGATTTCGAGTATTTGAAAAGATTATTGAAATTGAACCAATGCCAATATAAATATAATTGGCTGAAAGCTTACATATTTGTCGTGGCAGGTATTGCATAGTAATTTATTTTGAATGCATTGGTGTTTTAATTAGATAATATAAAGTTTAGGTTTTAAGTTAAAATGCTCTAATATGTTGATAATATGTTTTTGATGTATAAATTTGCTGCAAAGAGTAAAGTACCTGCTGCTTCTAAACGAAAACTAAACAAACATTTCGATAAGTGAGACTTATTTTCTGCAGCGATTACAATAATGATTTCTGACTACTTACATTTTTTTAATTCTAAATTTATAGGGCTAAGCTATCTAATAAACTTAGTTTATTGAACTAATGTAGTATGAGTTATTTCATAGTTTATTCAAAGGTTTCCAGCTGAACGTTTATGATGAAATCTTCAAACAAAGATCGTAAACTAGTCAAATAGCTGGATCAGAGCAAAAATTATAGGCTCAAGTAGTGCCGTGTCTCTCTCTCCCCCCCCCCCCCTCTGGCAATAAAGGTATTAAAGAGTTGACAGCTTCAATATAAAGTTTAAATTTAGAGCCTAGTTAATGTTGTCAAACACGGTAAATATAATATTTATCTATTATTTAATGTGCTTGTATTACGTAAACATGTCTTAAATCGATATCCTTTTTATCATACGTTTATATTGTTTTGTAATTATTGAACCACGTTTAAGTACAGTCATTGAGAGTAAGTTTTAAACACAATATCTCTATTTTAAACTACTCCAAGCATATTTTAATAGTTTCGCTGTATTTGTTGGTATAAAACTAATTAAAAGCCCATAAAGTATATTATAGTTGAGAAATATACAAAGTTGAGAAATAATAATTTCTAAATGTATTTAGAACTAATTATTAGCCTAGTAGAAAGTTTCGCCTTTATTAAGGAAGACGTTGAGCTACGTCGGAAACGGGATACAAAATATTTTTTTTTAAATAAAATTAGTGCAATTTTAGAGGAGATAAATTAATTTCTAAATGTTTAAAAACGTATTTTTGCGCTTCAAAATAGTGCTCGATTTCATTACCTTATGATATTGCTCAGAATATTGCATTGCTAGAAGAACAGTTTTAACAACTTCAAAAATAGCCACCAAACAGCAATTTTAGAATAATTGAATGATGCAGCAAGCTGCAATATTATTGCCAATTTTGTAATGCTGACATGAAGTGTAAAATACGAATTTCCATATCTTGCCAGCAAATTGAAGCACTGGAGTTTCTATTTTTTCTATAAGTCAAGTACAAGGTAGACCAATTAATGATCATGCGCTTCCAACTGAAGGAGCCGCTAGTAAAGTTTTTGATTTAAAAAAATAGATTTTGAAACGTTTTTCTTAGATGAATTGGCACTAATCACTTCCTACTGCAGATTTACTCAAGGAAAACGACTGGAACATTATGTGCTTGTACACTGGTTAGGGTGTTTATTCACTGGGTCGGGGCATTTTTTTTCATTTTAGTCCTCCCAAAAAAGCTGGTTTTGAACTAAAACATTTCTCATAAATTTAATTACACATGTAATGCAAAATTTTCTTTCTGCCATGTAGCAATAGTTTTTGTGAATGCTATGATTTTTTAAAAATGAAATTGCACTTATATGTCCATTCAGTGGATGGTCTACTCTCATAAAATATTTAAAGTGGCATAAAGTTAACCGGCAAGATTTAAAGTTACCCTATTTAGCTGTATGCAAAAACTACTTCTAACGCAGGAAGACAATTTTTTTACTTCCTTTTACAAAAAAGGAAGTATTGTATTAACGAAAAAATTTTCCCCAAAAGTCGGCCTTAATTTCCATTTAGCTCACCCCCAAAAGAATGTTGAGTTCTTTTTTCAACCCGACCACATGCGGATATGTGCCTAGAAACGTACAGACACCCGAAATATCCATTTTGACGATCCCCGAGTTAATTACAACGAGTTTTCTCGTGACTTCTGTATGTACATATGTATGTGCGTATGAGTGTATGTGTGTATGTATGTCGCATAACTCAAGAACGGAATGTCCTAGAAAGTTGAATTTTGGTACGTAGACTCCAAGTAGGGTCTAGTTGTGCACCTTCCTTTTTGGTTGCATTCGGATGCTTCAAAGGGGGTCTTTTGCCCCTTTTTTGGGGGAAATCATTGTTAATTTTGATGTAAACTCAAGTGGTGTTATAATTTTGCGGACACTTGGCGATGTATCGATAGTCTTTTGGTCGCCAAGTTTTGTAGCCAACTTGGCGACAAATTTGGGGATTTTTTTTTACAAATCTGGTTTTGATTTGGCCACTCTTGCTGATATTTAGAGAGCAAATTATTGAATCACGTTAAAATTGCCAATAATGGGAAAATGACATTAAAATTGGAGTAAAAGGAAGTCATGTGATGCACACATCAGCTCGTTCAAAATATTTTAATCATTAAGGTCTTTAGTGCCGTAAAAAATTTACTTTCAGTTACGACAACTTAATAATGTCTTTGACCTTTTGATATAAAATGGCGTATGAGATATCAATTATTTCACGTACCATTGTAGACTATAATATCTCCTAGAAGTCATTCACTTCAAGTACCATGTGCCATTGCAAACTGTTTGATTGCCCCGAGGCGTCATTTAATGCCAAGGGGTTAAAAAATTATCTTAAATAATAACTTGTGTTAGCAGATCAAAAATTAATCAACAGTCTTCCGCTTAGAAATAAATCTACTCCTGTTCTTAACAATTTATACTACATGTCAGTTTTGATAAATATATCCATTGAAGATTGACGTCTTGGAGTTGTCATTCACTTCATGTGATATTACAAACTATTTGACATCTCCGAGATGTCATTGTATGCCAAGAAGTGAAGAGAATTGTTTTGAATAATATATTACTTGTGTTAACAGATAACGAATTACGTAATAATATGTCCTTTTTTTTGAGAAAGAATCAACACCTATTCTCAACAATTTATCTTCCATGTCAGATTTAAATTTAAAAAAAACAGTCATTGCACACTGAAATTTCCAAGATGTCATTTATTTCATCACAAGTCATTTATTTCATCAGATGTCATTCATTTCTTAACAAACTCTTTGACATCTACGAGACGTCATTGTATGCCAAATGGTAAAGAGATTTCTGTTGAATAATATACTTCTTGCGTTGACAAATAACAAATAATTAAATCTTCTTCTTTCGAGAATGAAATCCGCACCTGTTCTTACCAATTTATCCTCCTTGTCAGTTTAGACACAAATAAAATAAATACATCGACTCTAAATACAATGAAGAGCACAACACAGAAAGAAAAATCATAAAGCCGTTTCAGTTTTCCTCCTTTTCATGGATGAGTTATTTCCAATTCGGTGCTTATCTTTAAATTTTTACAACGTCTTTATAACTCAGCATTTTTTTATTTTATTTCCCCCCCTTCATGTCCATAAAGGAGCGCTGGCACATAATGGTCTTGGAGCGGCGAAACTGGGATGCAAAATTGAATTTCTCTGCATGTCATATTACCATTATTCAGTATGTAAATAATGCCCCGAGTACTTAAATTGTGCCGTCCAGAATCGCGGAATTGGGTTATCTTTTCTGATTTATTTAACAATCAAGAGGTTTGTCAAAGCCTGGAATCGTGTCGCGATGTTTTGTAGAATAGTTTGTTTTGACTATAAATCTAAGACGGTTCTTTGTATATGCTTACCATGAACCATTACCGTCATAATTTCTTGAAGATGGGACTTATTTTTGTCGTTTTGATGTACCATTAAACTTGTTGAGTCGAGTTCTTTTATTCGCGAGATTTTAATAAATGTCAGGCAGCCCAAATCTTAAATAAATTTATTGATTGTGAGAGGTAGTGGTGCTCTCAACAAAGCATGTTAAATAATTGGGGAAAAGCTTTTAAATGTTAAGCTACTGATGTAATGGGTACTAGTGTTTATTTACTGTTATTTATTTTGCATTCAAGCCAGTTCTTACTTTTTTTCCTGCCAGTAGTGCAAAGTGTTTGATACTTTCTCTTAGTTACTTTTATGAATGTGTATATATATATATATATATATATATATATATATATATATATATATATATATATATATATATATATATATATATATATATATATATATATATATATATATATATATATATATATATATATATCAGAAAATTTGCATCTCATCTTTAAAAATGTTCGGAACTTTTTCACAAATTTAACTCAATGCTGAAAATGGTAACCTTTTTCCATAAACAATACCTGTACTTAGCCGTTATTGGTATGTCTCTTGGCTTGCCAACTTGCTTATTGTCAACGTTGATGAAAACTGAAAAAAAAAAAAAAAAAACTTTCATCGTCACCGTGCTTTTTCCTTTTTTTTCTAATTTAACATTTTAATGTAATTTTAATGTTTTTTATGACATGATGTTTTTATTTAACTGGTTACTTTACGTGCTAATGGAGCACTTACAGATTTGGAGAAATATTTTAATGGTATTTTTCTTATTATTTCGCACTTTCTTTTTCAGTTGACGGATTATTTTACCTTTAAAGGCGTAACTAAAATATTTTGCCGATTATTTTTTATTTTAATGAGCTTTCTAGTCTTCTTCCAAAGTTTCTTTTGTTTAAAATCTATGAAAAATATTTCGAAAATAAGTGTGTTATCGCAAACGCTATCACTTTATAACTTTAACCAAACGTGGCGACAACAAATACAACAAATAAAATAGGAGAAAATTACCATGGCTAAAAAAGCGTCGTGACTTACCTAAAACGAATAGCACTGAAATGCAAATATCCCGTCTTTGACTTAAATTGACACAATGAATGATTTTGCGTTTAGGGGAGTGAGGTATGTGCTGAGAGTTTTTATGCATCGACGTAAGTAAGTTTCAAACTTGAATAAAAATCAATACAGCTATATCAGCAAGTTTTCTTTTTCTTTGCTAATCTGTATTTTTTACCATAAAAATGAAAATTTTTTACTCTTTTGACATAATGAAAAAAAGAAAAATCTGAAGCACTTAACTCCCATGCAAGTATATATAAAATACATAAATTCAATAAAAGGTAATTACAATTGAATGTGCACTTGTACATACGTTATAAGTTAAACTTGCCAAACTTTCAATTTTTCGCGGACTTTTTCGTGTTTTTTTTATGAATACTTTGTACATTTGTTTTCGTAGGGTCTGGTGGGGTAAAGTGGTCATAAAATCGTATGTTTTCAACTTAGGTGGATAATAAAAACAATAAATTCTTTAAACACTTTAACTTTTTTTTGTTGTTATTTTACATTGCATTATTAAAGAACACGGTACATTGCATTTCAGGAAAATATATTGAATTTAAGTAGTTTTATAACACTTTCATTTCCCTTTGTATTTATGACCACTTTACCCCATGGGATGGGGGAAAGTGGTCATAGCATGGGTAAAGTGGTCATAGTTTAAAAAAACTGAAAAACCTTTACAAATAACCCTAATTTTTGTATATTTGGGTTATTTTTATAGTTACAAGTATATGTACGAGTATGTACGGGTATACACGAGTCTACTATACGTGTCATGTAGACATGAGTAAACATGTTCATACATGAATAGATACATGTATACATCAGATGCATGCACATGCCTACTCAAGTATATACGTGTATACACGAGTGTATACACGTATATACTCACGCATGTATACGTGATTACCTATAGGAGTGTATACGTGTCTACACGAGTATATACGTATCACGTGTATATGCGAGTAAAGCGTAGAAAAGAACACCATATGCGTGTTTTGCGCTTGTATCTCGAGTATATGCGTGCATACCTGAGTATATACGTGTGCAGTAGACGTATATACGCATATATAAGTGTACATACATACTTATACGAGTATACACGAGTTAACTCGTGGATATATCCAGTGCGTGTTTGTACGTGTCTACTTACGTAAATATATATGAAAGCACGAGTATATTCGTATGTTTACGTGTAAACACGATTATATACCTGTTAGACGTATATACGTGCATTTACGTGTATACACCAGTACATGTATCCACGTATATCCACGAGTATATCCGCTAATATACGTGTATGCTTACAGAATGAATCCAAGATTTTTTGCAAAATCTAAGTATTGTGAAAGGGGAGGATAAGAAACAAAGAATCATAAGGAACTTATGGTCGCTGACGCGCTACATGCACAAAAGATCAGAAACTGACGTTAGCAAAACAGGTCACAAATTTGTTACACAAAGATGATTTTACCCGACATTTTAGTTTTTAAGACACATTTAGAGCAGTTGTTAAAAGTTACGGCCTGTAGTAGTTCTAATACACGCATCGCAACGAAGGTGCAGCGACTGATGAAAATTTTTCAAAAGTCTCGTAATTGCAACAGAGTTTTTGCGATGCATGTATTACAGCTGCCGGCCACAAATTTCATCAATAACTTTAAAATTTTCTTAAAACCTAAAATGTTGTGTAAAATTGTCTTTGTGTAATAAATTAGTGACATGTTTTGCATCCATCAGTTTCTGGCTTTGCGTGCATGTAGCGCGTCAGCCTTGAGTTTGATTCTGGATGTTTCTTATGATTCTTGTTTCTTATCCTCCCGTCTAGTACCTTTGAATAATTTGACCAAGAGTTTAAACTCACCCTGTATACATGTATATCAAATGCTTGTATGCAAGTGTCTACTCGAGTATGTACGCGTATATATGTGTCTCCCTGAGTATATAATTGTTCGTATATATACGAGCATATAAGCGGGAATATACGTGTATAATCGAATGTATATCTGTATAGATAAAAAATACTTGCAGGTACCCAAATACGTGTTTATTGGTGCATTTATGTGAATACGTATATATACGTGCCTACACGAGTATATGCGTATACATACGCATATACTCGTATATTTAACCCTGTTTATTGTAAAAACAATACAGATTAAGTGAAATTAATATTTAATTTATATCTGTCTTATACTTAAAGATTTAGTGACTTTAGAAGAACAATATTCGTTAAGCCTAATATTATGACCACTTTACCCCATCTTACTTAAATTGTTCTAACAAATTATTCAAAATAGATTCAGCTAACTGCTAATGAGTAAGAGTTCTTAAGACATGTAGGAAGCTTCCTGTGCAGTCAATCTGTTCATAATTCTAACAAACAAAATTTCCCAAGGAAGTGAAAAAAGGTGTTTAGATTTTAAGAATTTTCATATTTACACAAAATATTTTTTTTTACCAAATAAAACTTTGCCAGTTGTAAAATTTTTTATTCAAAATATAGTTTATAAATGCACTACCCAAAAATAAAGTTTTCACATTTATTCGAACATTAATTTCCAAGCTATAGCCATTTATTTGAATTATGACCACTTTACCCCATTGACCACTTTCCCCCACCAGACCCTATAATTTAAAAAACTACTTAACCGATTTCATAAAAACTTCAAGTTTCTCTGTTAGTGATAAGATTGTTTAAAAAAATCGCTTTGAAAGAAATCTGATAGGCATTAATTTTATTTTTGAGGCTTAAGCAAAAATTTCACATGGTTGAATAATTTGGTGGAAAAATATGATTTTCACCATATTAATATTTCATTAGCTCGGCGCTATACCTCACCTTATATCACTCATTTAACTGTCTCATTTCTTCAATGGCCTCTAAAAAATTAAAGTTAAAAATCTTCATTTTAAATTTAGAGCCCCTGTGGTAGTAAAAATAATGTATCAGGAAAAGTTTTCTTTTCTATATCTTTTTTTTAATCAATGATAAAATAAAGATGACTCTAACTTTTTTTTTAGTTTACTGCAGATGTAATTTTTGTTTTTGTTTCACCAAGATATATTTCAAATATTTTTAATTTCCTTTTAATATTAGAAAAGTGTATAGAGGAGCTGTTTATTTCACCTTGACTTAACTGTAAAAATCATTAAAATATTATTTTTGTACATACATGTACAACACGTATGCAAATACATTGATTTTTTTTTTGTTACGATAAGCGCGATATAACGAAAAGCTAGAGTACTTATATTTACAAACGTCTTTCGGCTTCAGCACAAGCTGAAATTTGTCTTGATAGTCATGTGTTTTAAACTCGAATTTTCGAGGCATTCCTAAATCTAAACTAATATAATTTTCTCCTTGGTTTTCGTCGATTTTAAATATAATATGAGTGTTTTTATTTAACTTCATTAATTTCATGCTATCATTTTATCCATCCAACTGAAATGACACTGGCTCTACAGATAAAAACCATCAGCTGCTCAATGACGCTTTTTAAGTATTGGGTCACCATGTACTTTGAAAGCAAGCAGAAGTTATATAATTGTCGGCAGGTTGAGAGAAATGTATCTTACCCTAAAAATACAAATTGTCACCAGTAATCATCTGAGCCTCACATTAAATTCAAATCAGTATAGAATCCTTGGTTGAGCAGCAAATCAGAATAATGTGTGTAATTTATAAATTTGAGATTCATCATCCAGGAAACAAGCTAACTTTCATGCTAAGAAAGCGGAAATGACAGAATTAGCACCAATGATGCAAAACAACATTCTGAGGGAGGTGACAGAATAAATCATTCAATTTGCTTTTACAGTTCATGGGTGTGCTAAATTTTGCAACGAAGCATTTCACAAGTTATACGTTTTATAGCGCGCTGGAATTTGTCAGTAAAATGATTTTAAGTGATAATAGAAAACTTTTTCTGCTATACACTTGATTCAATAAATGGTGACTCCAATTTATTTTTCTAGGTAATAAATTGTCCTGCAGTAAAAAAAAACGCCAAGTGGGAGATAAAAGTTTCAATGCAAAATTTGTAAACTTCTATTTCTTTTAACTTATTTTTTGTTTCACTAATTATTTAAGAGCGCACAGACGATCACGAAATGTCTTAACTTAATAATTTCTTATTTTTGATTGTACTGCATAAGAGTGAGCAGATGATTGCATAAGTTATTTTAAATTCAAGAAAATTGCTTCCTGGAACGGCAATGGGTGATAGTGGGAACTACAAAAAAAAAATTATTTAAAAACTATAATTCGATGGAGCGTTATGTCGAATTCTCCTTTATTTTATTTTCAATTCTACATTGACAAATACTTGTGCAGTTTTATTTATTTATTTTTTTGAGCAATCATATTGCTTATTGTTCTCATTTGGCTGTCCATGACGTTCCTATGATTTTATTATCCCCCGCCTCCCTCTGCAGCACCATCGTCGACCGGTCCTCACGATGCTGCTCCTGGTTGCGTCACTTATATGCCTACACTTACACACACACACATACAAGTGCCTGAACAGACTAGGCATGCCAGACACAAAACCACGCGCATACATACACACACACACACACATACTCATGCATCCACACAGACGCAAACACAAACATACCCACTTACTCATGCCTGTACACAGACACAAATACACATACACACACTCATGCACGCACACAGATGCAAACACACACACATACCCACTTACTCATGCCTGTACACAGACACAAATACACATACACACACTCATGCACGCACACAGATGCAAACACACACACATACCCACTTACTCATGCCTGCACAGAGACACAAACACACACGCATACATACACACACATGCCTGGGCACAAACACACATGTCTACATACACACACACTAGTGATTGCAAAAAACGTAATTTGAATTCAGGATGTCAAAATTCAAATTAATTTCCTTTTTCTTTTTTTCATTTTTTACAGTAGGTATGTTTTAACTTATCTCCAAGAAACATGGATCACACTACTATTGTGAAACAATTTTAGAGTTTTCGTAGGGTGGGCATATTTTTGAGACATGGATGGAAAAAAAGTTTAGATTTATGAATTTAAAAAAAAGCTATGAAATCTGAGATGATACTGATGTGAATCCTCATACATGGGTGAACATTTATTTACTAAATTTAATAGAGAGAATGAAAGCATTTCACTATTGTAAAATTAATGATACAACTAACGTTATGTTTTAATGGTAGATTAATTTCACATTAAAAAAAACATCGATCTTATCCCCATATATGTAATAGCCAATGATCGAGTAACGCTACTGACGTCATCAACAGTGAAACTCGTGCCACGGCATGATAGTTTGAAAATATGTTTTAGAAATATTTAACTTGGAAGGAAAGGTTATATTGTGACAAGGCTCAACTTATTCCAGTAACTTAACTGTTTTACTGTTAAGACTCATTTCAGGGAAATGAAGAAACGAAACAGTGGTCAACAATGAATGCTTTTTACTGGAGTACGCTATCTATTGGGTTAATCCACTGGAGTTAGGGTTAAAATTTCAACTTTCAAAATATCACCAAACAGGCTGTTCTTCGTTCAAATTTAGAAGCAATTTTCATCCGTCATACCTTGTCTGGCGATTTTCTAGTTAACTAATATTAATCAAAATTATTCTAGATATTTTTATATATTTCAGCCGAATTCAAAAGAGTTACATATTTAGGTGTGAAAGTGCTGCTTAACTGCGTGAGACGGTTTGAGTAAAATAATGTTTTATTTAGTTTAATCTTTTTTAATACAAAAAATGTATCTCATTTTTCCCTACTACCACTTAAATAGCTAAATTAATAAATTTCTGCAATTTAAAACAGTTTACCTTATTTTCTTCTCGCACAGTGATGCACTGCAAAAATTGAACTTCTGCAGGTTAAATATGTAGCAAAATCTCTTATATAAATAAATGCTAAAGAACCAATTTTCAATAATAATGAGTAGGAAGACTTGGAAGGCTCTTTTTGAATATCTTTTTCGTTGACTTTTCATTACCATTTAGAATTTTTAAAGCACTGATCTCCTTTTCAAACGCGGAAAAAAAAATATCTTTTAACATTCTTATTACTTTGTTATTTATTTTTCTCCTTTCCTTTGTACAATGCGGTCTTAAAATTCTGTACAAACCTTTTCACTGCGCAGACACACTTGAAGCTGAAAAGCCATCATTTATTTGGGTGTGAAAATGAGGCTTATAGAAAAGGATGTCTTCTCGACTGCTGTCATTTCAATGCATATTCAGTTACGTTTCTCCACTGCGACCGAAATACATTTGTAAAGAACTAAACGAGCCTACTTTTCTGAAAGTCAAGATAAATACTTTTCTGAAAGTCAAGATAAAAGACTTGCTATCATCAGCTACATCGTTATCAATTGGCTTAAAATCCAACTTATATATATATATATATATATATATATATATATATATATATATATATATATATATAAACAAACAACATTTTTCTCAGTAAAAATAAGTCTTTTATAGTTGAAAGATGACAGATTTTGAGTTTTTAAAACTATATTATTCGCTCAAAACTTTAAGCGATATAATTCAGTTAATTCATACTATTTATATTTCTCTTTTCAAGAGGAACAATTTTTAATTAATCTTTTTTAGCTTGCAAACGCAGGAGAAAAACTTGTAAAACTGAATGGGTAAAAAATATTATCTTAAAACTTTTGAAAATTAAAGTAAAAAATTATTTATATTAACGCTGATAAGAAGGAAATAAAGTGAGAATTTTTTTTAATATATTTTCTTTTAATCTTTTACAAATGTATATTTTTAGAGAATGACACGACATTCCAGATACAATACTTTTCCATGAACACATTTAGTTTGCTCTTTTAGCATTTAAACAAATAAAATTAATGCTTTATTAATATTGAAATTTGAAAATTAAAAATGAATTTTTTTCACTATCTGTACATATAAATTAGATTTTGCGTATGTGTGATGACAGTACAAAGCTACACCACTTAATGAACTGAAATGAAGTTTAATGCAAAATTCAATCATCTCTCAATAACTCACGATGCCTTATTTGAAAATTATAATTGACGTTTTTTTTTTCCGTTTTCAGATATCTTCCAATAGTCAAAAAAAAAAAAAAAAAAAACAAACAAACAAAAACACTCGTATGGACTTCCTAAACTTCCCCATTTTTTTTCGTAAATGGCAGAAAAGAAATTGCATTTAGGGGGTCTTCTTTCAAAGCCTCTGGAATAATTTGGGCAGAGGATTTTGTTAATAACTTTTTTTGTTAAACAAAGCTAAAACTAGATCTTATTTCATCGATGTATTACGGTAACTCTAAGTTTAATTATTGTGTAGTGAATAGTTTGGAAAGAATGGCTTGAAATAGGTTTTGCCGCAAACTTAGAAAATACTTGAATTTTATTTCAAACTTTATATTGCATATTTTGTAATCAAATTTCTAGCTTTTTAACGAATTAACGAGTTCGTATGTTTCGTAGACATATTCCCTTAAGACCGTAAGTTAAATTCAAATGTAAGAGTTTAAAATGGAGAGAAGGAGAGTATACAGTCTAAAAGTCAATGTAAGAGTTCATCTCCAGACCGGAAAATCTCTTCCTTCCTACTTTCTTCTGAATTAAACATATCAAAAAATAGATCATATTCTTGATTTTTTCTTAAATTTCCGATTTTGATAGATTTACATGTGCGAGAATTTTTGCGAAATGTCTGTATGTATGTGTTGACCTCAATTTCTCTAAGAAGGCGGAACAATCGAGTTTTATCCTCGCTAATAACGACTGCTGTATCTCAAGAAGTATTCCACAACTAGAAATTAGGTCATAGAGGGTCCCTTTACAGAGTACAGTGCCTGATTCTCTTCTGGTGAAAAAATATTTGGGGGGGGGGAGGAAGCAACTGGACATTTTCTCTCGTTACTTATGATTGTAATAATTAAAAAATTGCACGAGTATTCAGTTGAAACTTGGTATGCACATATGCCATAAAAAAAAGAGATGTTGATTTTTTGAGTAATCACGATTACTTATTGCTTTCATTTGACTGTTTTTGGCGTCCTATCATTTTTTTTCCCCACCGCCACCCTCCGCACCCTCACCGTCGACCGGCTCCTCACGATGCTGCTCCTCTAGCGAAAGCCATCTCCAGGTTATGCAACCATGTCCTACACACACGCGCATACATACACAACTACACACACACACGCACACATACACCTACACACATACACATACGCATACATACAGGCACCTACACATACACACACACAAAAACACACACACATAAACACACATGCTTGCACACACATACGCATACCCCCTACACACAAACACACAAACCCCACACACAAACACACACGCCTACATACACACACTCGTGATTGCGAAAAACATAATTTGAATTCAAGATGTCAAAATTCAATTTTTTTTTCACCATGTTCATGGAAGTTGGCGCAATCGAACGTTTCAACGTCTCGTTAGCTGTGCCTGCTCTGTGTACCAGGTGTAGCGTGAGAATGCCACAAAATTTGGTGCCCAAGTTAACTTAAATAGAAGCAAGTGATAATTCCTTTTCCCCGCTAATATTTCGAGTATAATTGATTATTGTATTATTGTCTCCTTCTCTGCCAGTTATAGTCAGATTACAGAACTAACCAACGGAAAGATGAATTTTATTACCTATAGTCGCCTGAGACACGAACTAAAGTCAGGGTCGAGGTGAGGTAATTTTGATACAGGGCTCTTAAATAAATCGAGCGAACTGAAACCAAGAGTAGGTGTTTAAGGTTTCGTACCTTCACATTTTTGAGACATACGGCATTTAAATATGGCATATAAATACTGCAATGGTGTAAGTCGTGGTGACCATGCAGTATGCAATGCTTAAATGATATTTTTCAATCATAATTAGTCATTCTCTCATTCCTTTGAAGAGGGTATTAGTTTTTAATTCCAATATCAAATTCGGTGCCAATGCATTAAATAGTTCCACTTTAGTTCTAACGTATAAAAAGTTGCATGAATACTTTCGGTATCCTGTCAGATGTACTGATAACAAAACATTATAAAGTACATTTTAAACGCGTAAATCTCTAAAACGGGAAAGTTGCGAAAATTAGACCCAACTATCGAATTTAGTGCCCTCGATGTACATAAGAACATTGATTTAAATGTTCAGCTGGAAAAACAAGTTCCTACCGTTCTTTCGAGAGACTTGTGTCCAATATTTGGGAATGAAACACAGCTCGGTAAATAATTCATTCATAATGATATTGTTAAAAAGTATGAATTCAGCTGCGGAAACGAAGGCTGCCAAGCCAAAATGTCGGCTCGCTCAGGTTGAAACGCGGAAATGAGCTCTTTAGAAGTGAAGCGGAAGAGTTATTTCCGCCTGGATGCCAAGTTGCGGCAGCTTCTATTACTGACTCATATTTGACGGAGGGCAGGAAGGGAAGAAAGAGGAGTTACACGTGAATGCCTGTAATTCAACGTTTAGAAACGACATTTTTATAATAAATTAGAGGAAAAGCACTGGATATGGGCTATCTTTTGGTTTTGTCACTTTGCTCGATCCATTTGCAGAAATGAGACATTTTCATGCATATATTTTTGCGCTTTATTCCAGGAATTTTTAATTTTCAGACTTTCGAATGTAAAAAAGCTATTATGTATAAAAACATTAAGCATCAACTTTCTAAAGAGAGTTCTTGTATTTATAAAATAATGGTTGCTCTCTGCGGGCATGATTGTACACTAAATAATTTTGTGTAACCTTGTTCAGTAAAATCGGTGACAGCTTAGCAACCTCCACTGCTCTGGAGTAACTTAACTGATGTAATTGGTGTAAAGTTACACATCACTTGTGGAAGGACAACCATGGTAATATAACTACAGCGTAACGTCTCACTCATTTCTACGTAAGGTTACACCATAGTAATGTAACTACAGCGTAACGTCTCACTCATTTAAGCATAAGGTTACACCATGGTAATGTAACTACAGCGTAACGTCTCACTCATTTCTACGTAAGGTTACACCATGGTAATGTAACTACAGCGTAACATCTCACTCATTTCTGCGTAAGGTTACATCATGATAATGTAATTACAGCGTAACGTCTCACTCATTTCTGCGTAAGGTTACACCAGTATTTTCTGTATGCTTACAGAGAAATTGCTTGAAAGGTTACGCATTAGCAAAAATTAAGTTTTCGTCTGACTTTCTTGAAGGATTTATCAAGTTGATGCTTTTTAACAACCAATCATTTTCATATACAATAT
Source organism: Uloborus diversus (assembly GCF_026930045.1). Lineage (NCBI taxonomy): Eukaryota > Metazoa > Arthropoda > Arachnida > Araneae > Uloboridae > Uloborus > Uloborus diversus. The sequence continues at coordinate 160,004,529 of NC_072737.1, read as the reverse complement.
TTATTAATTTTATTATACAAACAAGACATTTTTATTTTACTAAGCGAGGAAATGACATAAATGGTGTCCGAACCCTTAACGCGAATCTCTCAAAGTAAGCGTTTTAACCGCTCGCCTCGGATTCGTTTCGCTAATAAGAGTTTACCTGCTCTCCGTCAATTCTGATCTTTACGCATACGCTTTGAATTCTACTGAAACCATAGTGCAAGGTTGATACAACAATTTGAGTTTTTAAAACAATGATGCTACACACTTCAGAATTCGTGTAACGTTACCCCAATTAATACTGGTAACCTTACACATTTTTTTTACATTGTACGGTCACACCTGCAGCACGTACAAATCAGTATTTTGCAAGAACAAAAATACTTTTTACAAAGTTGATATTTCATGGTTTGATATCTAATGATTAAAAAAATTAAAGCAAAAATTAAAAATTCTGGGAATAAAGTGCAAATATAAGTGTGAGAAGTTCTTATTTTGCAAATGGAATGAACAGTAGTAAAAAGTTTATTAGTACGTGATTAAGAATAAAGTAATCATATTGAGCGTAAAATGAAATTCAGTATTCTTGGATTAGGTTAATCTGTGTTAAAAAGCTTAAATCAATAGTCTTTAGCTGTACATCTCATTTAATTATCTATTTTTCAAAAAAAAAAAAAAAGAAATTGCATATACACTATTTGACTCCTATTACGGTTAAACTTCATAGTAACACTTAGAAACAACTATTTTCATTTTCTAAACCATTTATTTACCCTTCATTTGAATGATATTCGTTTTTCAATTACAAGTGCAGTTTATAAGGTCCTATTTGATGCATTTTTGACACCCAAGTCCCTGCTCGCTACTTTCATCATTTGATAACTACCCTGTTTTATTCTTCTTCTTCTTCAGAACAAAAAACCTGGCTTCTCTCCATGTTCTGTACTTTTTTCGGTACTGCCATATAGTTCACTTTCCCAACTTTATTATTTGCATTCTTAATCTTATGCATAAATCATGCTTGAAATTAAATGAATAAACACTAAAAAATAAAGTGTTTAACGTTAACAAGAAATAATTACTTATCAAGTTAAAGTTTTCAACCACTAAGAACGGTGCAGCCTGATTAATTCAGCACTCTAAAATATGTTTGCGGCTGTTAAACAAACAGAAAAAAACAACAAATTTAAGTAAAGTAAAGTTCAGACAACCGGTTCTGATAACAACGTAGATCTTCAACTTTGAGACAAGTTTCTGAGCTTCTCCGTATATGCAGGATGCATGAATTGAACATTCTATGCTATTTTTGTTGCATCTGCTCAGGTTATTGTTTGCAGAGAAATTAAATGTGTAATTGTGTAGCCTTAAGCATTTAAGTATCCAATGCTTTTATAAAAACGGTTGCTTTTTATTTGTATGGTTAATTGTTAAATTCATTTGATGATAAAATAAAGAATTTAAAAACGCTTTTAAATTTTTTACTATCGTTCTGTGATGCAGTTCATACTGTGGTTAAGAGTATTCGAAGCAGGAAAAAATATCTATGCTAGGTTTATTTATTTATATTTTTTGGTGTTTTCCATTTGAGTGCTACTTTAGCTAAAAGGAATCTCAACAGAAAGTGACATTTTCTTCACCATGTGCGTTTGTCATTTTTTGTATCATATTTTTAGACTTTTCCTTTTAGCTAAAATTGAACTCAAAATAAAAAATAAAAAAACTGCATTTGTTATATTGCCACGACTAGAACTTTAGAACATAAAATTAGCTATGTTAGCTTTGAAACGCTCACACATTACAAAAAAATAATGATGTTCGCAGTAATAAAAAAAATAACTCAATGCCTCTGTACTAAATATGGAAAACTTTAAAATAACTCAGAATTTTCCACCAGTACTTCTTTTTTTTTCGAGTTATAGCATTTTACTTTTTAAAAAGTGAATGCTTGTGTAATTTTTATAAATTGTTTCAATAAGTTTATTAAAATATATAATTGAAACTTATGTGTTAAAAGAGACGAAATAATAAGTATTTGTTGTTGTTTATTTGTTTATTTATACATTTTGGTAAGAACTCTGAGACAAATAAGGTTATGAAAGGTTAAAATAGGGTTAAACTCCTATTTTTTAAGTGGTTTTGGCGGTTTTTTTTAAGAGTTGTTAACAAACAGTTTGTTATCAACAGTCAAAAGGATAGCTAGTTATTACAAAAGTGTATTGTCAAAATTTTCTGATCTTATTACCAGTAAATTTCTTTCCTAATGGTTCAGTTTAGTTAATGGTTCAAAGTTGCTATGTGTTTTAGAGAGTATTGTAGCATTTATGTGGCAGACAAAGTCAAAAACATAAATGTCGTTGTGTACCGTCACTTTTTCCTATTTTATAACCATAGAAAGGTAGATTGTAGCCTTATAAGGCCATGATTGGCGTTGTTAGAACTCCCGTGTCCTTCTAGAGATACCGAAGGATCATGTAGAGGTTATGATCCTGTTCTGCGTATGGTGCCTATATGCGCATGAACTGTCGCAGGAGTGACCAAAAATATAAAATATCGATTTATCGATACCCGAATGTAACGAGCGATCTTCTCCTTTCTATTAAAATAAATATAGAATTGTTAATAAAGTTTTTTGCATTTATGAACAGTGGATTAATATGTGTTTATTTTCACAATAAAGAATGTTTTTTTTTTTTTTTTTTGTAGTTAGATACTACTTTTTTGCATTTGTTCAGAATAGACCTTATTATTCTGCTTCAAAACTGCTGAAAATCATCTTAGAGTGTGACAAGAAATGACTTGGACACACAAAATGCGTTATAACATTAATTCCAATGAAGATATCACGATCAAACTTCAAAATAAATGTGAATACATTATATCGTCTAATATATTTACACATTTTAAATGAGGCTACCTTAGTCTTAATGCAGAGCTTTAAGGTAATAAGGGGGTTTCTGATGAGTAAAAAGTTGTCTAATAAATGATTTCTCATTTATTATATTTCTAAAAACTAGACCTCTAGCTGAACCGGTAAAAGAAAAAAGAATGAATCTTGAGAAAACTGGCGAAGTTATGACACTTTTGGGGGGAGTCACGCCCCTTCCTTTACTAAAAAATGCATATAAAATGCCTGTGTAAAAAATACATGTAATGTTTTAATTTTTAATACTAATACCATTTCAAATGAATCATAAGACCTCTTTTGTGGTGAATTTGCATTGAAACTTAAACTGCTTATTCATTAATGAAATTTGCAACAGTAAAACAGAAAATGTTGATTTTCTCAAAACCTAATTTTCGACATAACTACAAAATTCAAACTATTCCAGGGTAATGAATTATTATTTAAATTTGCTGAAAACTTCATGCCAAGTACTTAAAAGGTTTCTTAACATTTTGTTGGGAAATATTTTTCTGTTTGGTTAATTTTTGAAAATATGGACATATTTTCCGAAAACGTCTAGTTTTGGCTTTTTTTTCCATTGCTTATCTTTACCACAAAACTTTAAAAAACAACTTTCAGCATTCCATTTTCGGTTGTTTTGTGTATCATATTTAGCTAGTATTTTTATAATTTTGATGAACTTTCATACGCTAGGATTAATATAAAAAAAGCGTTAAAAATCAAAATTTAAATTTAAAAAATAAATTTTTTAAATAATTCAATGAAATTTCATATTCGAGTTGGTATAAGCATCATATAACTATGTTGAAAATTTCAAAGAAATTCATTGAAAATTACTTCAAAAAAAAAAAAAAAATTGAAACCCCCCTTATCGCCTAAACGTGTTTCGAAATTTTCGGCTACGAGCGGCACCGTTCATAAGGATATCTTTAGGGATGCTAAAGTTTTATGAGGTTTAGCGCACACCCTTCTGTCCATGACATTTTTACATTGCTGAACGGCGTCAACGACCCCAACCTGTAATGGTTTTTGGTGGGATATGTACTAGTGATAAAACACCACTTGTCTCTGTTGATCAAGGAATAAAAATTAATCAAAAAACTTATCGAAAAATCATTTTGGAAGAAGTTGTCTTACTTGGTCACAAAAGTTCTTTGAAAACAAAAGCTGGATATTCCTACATGACTTCGCACCTGCAAACAGAGCTAAAGATCCTCAAGATTAGTCCAAAAAACAGTTTTCAGACTTCATTGGAGCTTAAGAATGATGACAATACCCCAGGTTTGGATCCAACTGGATTATTCTGGTTGGTCCATCTTGGTAACAAGGATGTGTGCTAAACCTCATTAAGCGTTGGCATCAATAAAAAAAATCCTAATGCAAGGAACGGGATAAAATAACATTAAGTGAATTGCTACACGTAGCTTAAAATTTTGTGCCGCATTTAAAGTTCTGTATTAAGGCTAAAGCTAGACACTTTGAAAATTTGAAAATATATTAGACGAATTAATCATGCATTCATATTTAATTTGAAGTTTTGTCGTCATATTTTCATTAGCACTTAAATTATATTTTTCTTGTCCAAGTTATTTCTTGTCACTCCGTTTAATGTTCTTTATGCTTAAATTTTCCCGCGGGATTATTTTTTTCTTATTATCTATGAGTCATGCAATGAGTATAAAATTTAGTGAACACTGAGTCATAAATTAGCGAGATACTAGGCCATGATCCTTTGGGCGGTAATGTTCTGCCTACTTTCTTCAATTTTTATTTACGCATCTAAACATAATGTTTTATTTCCTTAGATAATTCTTAGAAAATTAATGTGACCGAAGTTTTAAGCAAGTAATCGTACGGTCCGTTGATCTCCTTCCGACACAAAAGCAAATGCCAACAAAAGTAGCTTATATCGTACCAGCTCAGCAGGATTAAATTAATTCCTTGTACAATTAGTAGTTGAGCTTAAGGGTTTAACAGTGCATTTCAAAATGAATTAAGAGACTAAATTTGACCTGTTGATGCAGGTAGCGGACCGTAATCTTCGGGAAGATTAGTTGTGTCTGCATATTTGCTAAGTACAAAATGATAGGGCTTCCACAGATGAAGGGACTTAACATCAAGACATTATGTAAATCTATCACATGCATGTTGCAAAAATATTTTTAAAGACCGTGAGTGATTTTCTTTAGAAATTGAAAATTTATTATGTGGTATATAAGGTCTGTGTCAGTATAGCGTAAAATATATTTCAATGTTTCAACCTTAAATCCTTCACTTTAGTTTGGATGAATAGAAAATGAATTTTCTTGTACAATGTGTTTGAGGCTACAACTGAGTATGAAACATTTGACTCCATGATTCTTTGTTAGAAAAAGGAATTATGCATTCTTTTCCCTCAGCATTTTCATCTTTACCCCAGTGACTATGGGATAAATGGAAACACCCTATTTACTTACACTTGAGGTTGTTGTAGGAAGATAATCGCACTAAAAGCAGTCGGTTAAGAAATTTGTGAAGTTCTCCGCAAACGCGCGCGATATTCAATCTATGACCCGCAGATTGCATGCAACCAGCTGTATTCTAAAAATGTAAGTTGAAATCATTTGAAAAAAGATCATAAAATATTAAGTTATGCGCTAAATTCATGCAAAATGTATACAAAAGTAATTTGAATCAAAGTTTTTAATCTTCCATTTGTATTCTATGCACAAATTGAAAGAATCTAAAACTTCATTCTTTCCATTTACCCGATATTTTTGTATTTAATGGATAAATGGAAACACTTAAATTGTTAATCAATAACAGCTGGGAAAGTGATATATATATATATATTATTTTTTTCTCAAGTTTCCCGTTTTTGATTAACGTGATGGAAAAAAAATGATACATTTCAATCGCTTAAATTTCGATATACTGGACAGGATCCGCAAAATGTTCACGTACATTTTAAATATTAGAGCTAAAATAGGACTTCTTCATACATGAACCCAAAATTCAGTATAGAAATTGAAAACCATGCGATATGAGTGCCCGAAATAATTGTCCCTATTAAAAGAATTTCTTGTTAAAGCTGCAATTTTTTGCACAATATACCGTCCAGATTCTTACTGGCTTCATACTAACCAACTTTTAATGTTAACGCTTTCGTGCTAAAGGTACTGTCCAACCACGGGTTGTATGGAATTTTCAAACGTCCAGATAAGATGAATCTATCTGAATGAGGGGGAAAAGTAAAAATTTAATGCCGGTATTCCGCCCATTTGAATGAGACTCTGCTTCTGCAAAGGCTGGCATCGCTAAAAAATAATAGATTCGTTCATTTCCAGCTGTAAAACTGATGTTTGTCTTTCCATACAATCCGTTGTCAGTCAGTATTTCACTGTATTTCAATCGCGTATATCTCAAAATGGGAAAATTTGGAAATATAAGACCTTCGAGTTCAGCGCTCTCAATACATCTTGATTCTCAGAGCAACAGTAGGATATAATACAGTTTCTTCTGGGATTAGATGTCTTACGGTTGTTCTGAGGCGACGATACGTTTAAAAACCATGTTTCAAATCTATTCCAGCAAAAGAAGTTCATACCCTCCCCGTTTAAAGAGAAGAAATATTTCTGTCATTAAGTATCTACTTCAAAGCAACATTCAAATCTGTCATAAACTGCTTAAACTGAAACACTTAAAGAAGCATCAACGTAACTTCTTTTTAACATTCTCCTTAGAAGTTTCTGAACATTAACCTCCGCAAACGAGTAAAACTTTGGCTACTCCTACCTGCTACTGTGTAATGGGCAACTTTCAAACTAAAATTAGAAACAACTTTCAACCTTTATGAACGAGGGGAGATTGGGGGAGGGTAAGAAGAGGGTGGGGTCTTCATTCCACCCTTATCCTTTTCTTTGAAAGCATATCTTTAGTGTAGGTAACTTGCCTATTGCAATTTTTGATGAAGATTAATGGTATTTTAATGGCAACGAGTTATGTCATTAAACGATAACTACTCTTAGGGAAAAAGTGCTGAAAATCTCGAATTAAAGAAGACAGTTTCGTACGCAGGATTTAATGACAATTTAATGTTAAAGTAAATCCTAACCATGATTATTAAAGACATTGTATGGCAAATGTAACTGAAACACAAATATTTTTAACTTGATCTGAAGATTGCTGATATGTTTACATATGTATGTATTTATTTTGAGCAAATGATATCAATTATTTAATTGGAAATTTATTTTTAATGCCCTTAATGTTGTTTTTTTTTGGCTTTTTTGGGTTAAAAAATCAAATGCACATACTACATATAGGTTTAAAAATGTTTGTCCGTCATTTTATTGTGTGAAAAACCGTAAAAGATCTTTGAACATAAAATGACCGAGGGGGAGCTAGAAAATAAGTTTCCACTGTTGACTGTGTGCAGAGTTTAGAATAAAAGTAAAAAAAAAGAATAGAATGTGTCATTATAGATGAGACATAACTTTGTTTTACCACGAACTGCCAAGAACATTAAGACATTTGTCAGACCGCTTGATATACTTAAAAAGTCCTCCAAGAAAATTTAGGGCTTTGCAAACTGAAGAATAGTTGAATGTCTTGTTTGAGTTTAGCATTGCTTCCAAAGTACCTTATCAGATAGTTTTCTTCAAAGCCGGAAATAAATGGCACTCATTTGGTGCGAGATCAGGACGGTATGTCGGATGGTGATGGGGCTCCCAACCAAAAGTTTTAATACGGTTTAGCGTTGCTGTTGCTGACTATGGTCTTGCATTGTCATCCAACATCAGAAAGCCAGGTCTGAGAAGGTTAGGCATATACTCGTCTATTTCAATTTCAACCACTCTCTCAATTTGTGGTAGGGCCAATTTTTGACGTTACAGTACCGCGTAGAAGTAGGAGTACATGTACCTGCATTCAAAGTCATGATTATTTCTTGGGAGGATTTTTGATGCTTATCACACGATATGACAAGTGGCTCATTGTACTTGGTACTTATGTTGACAAATAAAGTTGTGTCGTGTCTTTCATGTCTCCTCAAATTGTTTGACTTTTATACACATCTATGCCTGTAGTTGCAGGGGAAACTTATTTTCCAACTCACCGTCGGATTTCAAATTTCTAAATGTTTTACTTTTCTCTAAATGAAAACTAAGCATTAAAACAAAAGGAAATACACTGGTTTTAAGCTATTGCTTGCAAAATATCAATATCAGAAGACGACTGTTTAAAAACGTGACGTATAACAAAATGAATGATAAAGAAGAGTGTTAATTGATGACTAAATCATCGGTGTTTTTTTAACTCAAACTGGTAAGCAGATATTTCCTAAAAATATGTATGGGATAGTTCGAATAGTTTTCTTTTTATACGAAGAAAAAAGTATATAAAACTATTTCAAGCTTGTCCTGTAGATATAGCAGCTTAGTACTCGTTTGATTTTAATCTACTACATGTACTGGACAATCTACACATAATATGTGTGTGATTATTTATCACACACATTTTTTTCACATTATTAGGACGCACCACAGACTATAATTTATTTCTAAGCAACTTAGTTTTAAAAAGTTATGATGAAAAACAGTAAATTTCATGTTATTTCCAAATTAAATGATTAAATATAAAACCCATTGTTACAAAAATTCGTTGCTTTACAACAGCAATATGAATAGTAATTAAAATTAAAATTTTGAATCAAATCTTCTCCGGAGCAAACATGAATTTAAATTCATTCAAATATTTGGAAACTACTTTTGCGCACTTAGGGAAATTCTTCAAACATTCATATGCTTAAATGTCGTGCTTTCGTTTCTAACTGAATAATATTTCGTTCTTTATACTTATTGCTATTTTACTTTTATGGGTAAGGAAGAAGCTCGATTTTTAAGCGTCAAAGCGTTGTGTTTTGAGTTCCTTGAGTTGAAACAGAAAACGAATGAAAGTAGCGATTGTTTCTAACAATTATTACTGGGAACCCAGGGGTACCCAGGAAACGCCTATTATTTTTGCTAGTCTCAGCATAAATGGAGCTACTCCGCTCCTCCTGATTCTCCCGAAATGAGTTTGTGCTTAGCTAAACCAATAATATACTAATACATTTTGGCCTTGACGTTACCTCTTTCAGAGACTTAAAAATACTCTGAGCAACTTAATACCCAAGCATCGCCTTCAGTTGACGAGTCGAACAGCACCATGGTGCGAACACTCAATGGTGAGATAAATTTACTTTATCTACTTTCAACTTCAATGAAATGATCTCTGCCTCCAACTCGGGTATTCACTATTCCAGACTGAAGAGTTCTCATAATAACGAAACTGCAGTCTCTGGATGTGATGACCGGGCAGTCTGGTATATAGCATGTAGTTCTGTCTTAGCCCTGACTTAGGGGCGGTAACTTACTATTGAATAATTTTATTTAATTGACTTTTTAAAAGTAGCTTTATAAATCTTGCAATAAAACTGCTATGTGTTATAAGAAAGTACAAATAATTTATCCTTTAACCATTTCCGAAACATTCAACTTTTAATGAAACTCTTTATATGTTTTCAAGTGCCTATTACAATATATATGCAAAAAAATGAAAGGATTTTAACAATAAGTTAGACATTTCATTTGATAGCAAATCATTCACTAAAATAAGCAATCACAACACATCGTTATAAATAAGAAATGCAATTTTCAGAGCGAAAATGTATGTTTTGTTTTATTCTGTTTCAAACAGAATTTATTCTTCATTCGTCCTCTCTCGAAGTTGGAATTCTGCCGCTTCCTAACAGATTTTTCCTCAAGTGCCTCTTGTTTATTTATTAATGAATTTTCCCTTTTTGATTAGTATAATTAACCATTTATCTTCAATTTTTTATAAAGAAGTAATAACTTTTTAATAAGTTAAGTACTTATTTAGACACTACAACAAGAATTCACTAATAAGTTTGACTATTCATTCGATGTGCAGTTTCTCGTAAGTCACTAACGTAAATAAACAGCACGTTGTTGTAAACAAGAAATGCTATTTTTCGGGAACAAAATCTTTTTTAACAGCTTCAAATTCGATTTACTCTTCTTTCGACCTCCCCGTAATTGGAAATTCTTCCGTTTTGTGTGTATATATATATATATATATATATATATTAGGGTGGTCCTTATTTATATGGGAAAGAAAATTCGGAATTCAACAAGTGACGCCCCTAGTTTTGTGACACTATAATAAAAAGTAACCGGTGCAAAATTTGAACTCGATCGGTCAATAATAACACGTGCCCCTAGGCCGTTGAACTTTAACATTTTTGATAATTTTCCCACAAATCTTCGAGTTTTTACTTCAGACCCCGTACATCGTTTCTCCTATGTTTGCATAATATTTTTACAGCAAGGTAGCGCTAAAATTAATTTTTTTAATAACTTCATATCGTCTAAAGATTTTACATTGAATAAGAATGAATTAGTGGTATAGAACATTTACCTTAATCGTACGCTTTTCTCAATGTATATCAATCGTGTGCATTTTTTTCCCCGATAGTCTTGGAGTGTCTGCAAAATACTAAATTGCTTTTGTGACTCATATTTGGTAAATTGATTCTGAAATTCCTCGATTAATTGTGCTCCTCTTTCAGTTGTATCATTCACAACTTTCAGCATTTTAACGATATCTCTTCTCTTTAAATAGCTTCCTTCATTTTGCCATGAATCTGGATCAAATAGGAAAGCATCTTTTGGTGTTTGTAACTTATCAAACAGTTTTATTGACATGTAATTGATTTTATAAAGAAGAAGAGCTTTACTAAGAAAGTATTCCAAATCATCTACTGTTATCTGAAATTTTTTACACAGTCATCAGACACGTCTTCCTATTCAGCAAGCATTTTTTTGGAGTAATCTTTTCCTATCTTCAAAGTTAATTCCTTCATCCAATACGGACAAATCTACTAGTTCATCCCCTTAATACCATAAGTGATTTAGGAATTTTTCAATCACTGCTTCTGCTGCATGTTTGTCATCATTTTGTATGCTGCAGGTTTTTTTAGACACTAGACTTTATATTAATTTAAAAGGCCTAGAATGAGTTGCTGCGATAAACTATATCTTCATACAACATTTAACTGTAAACCAGCATTTACGGGCATTCTCTTCATGTAAGGTCAATTTAAATTGTTTCCTAAATACATAAATCTTCAAACAATAAATTCCTTTTGCCACCCATCTGGCTCACAGATAAGCTCCACGTTGCCGAAAACATATCGCTGTAGGAGGGAGGACTTTACCCAGAAATATTATTACACGTTATGAGAATTCTCTGTAATATTTCTTAATTCCGCCCTCTACGAACAATAATATGTCATCAAATTCTTCTTTTAGAAATTAAGTTGTATGTATAGTTTTTGAATTTTGAAGCGCTTAAATAATGGAATATCGAGTCTAGAACTAAGAAAGGCAAGAACTTCTAGACACTCTGCAGTACGATTTCAAGTGCATGATGATAACAATACATCACCGTTCAGCTTTTGCTCTAAAAAATTACATGCACAATTTATACGGCCGGTATTGTAAGCCGCTGAACAGTTAGCAATAAAGAGCAGTCATCTAAGATATCATATACAAGTGAAGAAATATCTCAGAAATTCTGAGTAGCTGTTCAAGTTTGGGACCTGACGCTATCAAGGTAAGGCAATCGGCATTTTTTTCCAGTTACATCTGGATGTATATAGCTTTGTATCCCAGGGAATAACTAAAAAATCTAAATTTAAATTCATGAAATCTGATTTTACCTCTTGAAGATTTTCTCTTGCTCTCTTAAGGGATGTGCGATTGATCATAAGGTTATTTGGATTTAAATTTACTGCATCTACATAGACTGTTAATAAATGAGCAGCATCTTTGTCCCTAATATGGCATTTGTCTAACATTGATGAAATGCGAGCAGATATCAATAGTTGTCAAGCTTTTTTGCGTTTTGGTAAACCAGATATAGAAAAAAAAGGTTCAACAGGTTAGGATAGATACCCATTTCGGTTTCTTAATCTTGGGAACTGCAAGAGGAATTTGATGATAATAAAGGACTATGTACTGAAATAGAAGACAGTTTAAAGTATAGATTTTTACATAATTCCGATCTGGAATTTTTTTAAATTTATATTTTAGATATGGAAAATAGAGTTCATTTTTATTGTAGGGTAATCGAGGATTTTTCAAAATTTAAATTATAAGAATGCATAAACATTTAAATATATAACTAAAGAACAGCGAATTAAAATATAATGGTCATTACTTATATTTAAAGCATGGAAACCTAGTGACCCTATATGGCATAGCTATTACATACACAGATAATTTTCTAAATCAACACCCCTAAAGCCTGGGGGAGGCAATTTGTTGTTGTCAAAAATCATTCATTAATGGCCTAGGCCATTCATTAATGGCCTTTAAAAACCCTTCTGTCCATCTTGGTGGAAAAAAATGTTCCCCTGCCGCTTGGTTTGAAACGAGGGCGAATAGCGGTATGCCTGTCCCAGGACCATTGGTGTACATGTACCCTATGTAATTTGTAAAATTTTACAGAATGAAAGTGAGAGAATGGTTGGTCTGGAAGTAGCAACATCTATTGAGGTTCAAAATTACTTTAACTATGAAACCTAGGAATATTTTTACATAAAAGTGAGAAAATCGGCAATTTTTTCTTCGAAACTCAAAAAAGGGGGCCCTAGGGGCACGTGTTAATATTCATGGATTGACTTAAAATTTTGCATGGATCATTTATTTGTATAATGGAACAAATTGAGGGGGCGTCGTGTAAAATATCTACAACTTCAAAAATAAGGACCACCCTAATATATATATAAATAATATTATAGATATTATATATATATATATATATATATCTTTACTAATAATAAAGCTTAAAGTCTCTCTGTCCGGAGGATGTCTGTAGGATGTCTGTGACGCGCATAGCGCCTAGACCGTTCGGCAGATTTTCATGAAATTTGGCACAAAGTTAGTTTATAGCATGGGGGTGTGCACCTCGAAGCGATTTTTCGAAAATTCAATTTTGTTCTTTTTCTATTGTAATTTTAAGAATATTTTCCGGAGCAAAATTATCATCTGATGGACGAGTAAATTACGAAATTATCATTACGTGGAATGGGAGAGCGAATGAACATAGCCAATTGGCGAGAAATTCGTCACCTATTATTAGTAAATATATAGGCGAACGAATGACCTTTTAATTTTCAACTACGGGCGAAGCCGTGCGGGTACCACTAGTAATTACTAAATGAATACAGTGATCACTTAAGTATTCATATATTAATTACTTCATTAACATTCCTGCATTTCACAACTTCCTTATTCATTCAAATTTCTTCACTTATTTTCTTATTCATTCAATATTTTATTCATTCATTTATTCATTCCTTTATTGTTTAATTTTCTTTTTATTTATTGATTATTTTTTTTTATTTACTCATTTATATTATCAAACACTTATTTAATATTCAAACAAAAAATATTTCATTAGAAAAATATTTCATTTTTCACGTTGCGCTGTAAAAAAATAAATAAATAAAAGTTAGCTATTTTAACTTTGCGCCACATTCCCACACTTACTCAGATATATAAAAACATAAAATTTTATTCTGCTATTCGAATGTTAATTATTTTTTTCCCCTGCTTCAAACAGGATTTATTCTTTATTCTTTTATCTTATCTGGTTGTAGTTTACTACTATATTTTTTTCTTTTTTTTTTTTAATTTCCGAGTGATCCAAGTTTTTTTTTTTTCTGTTTCTCATTCCCGGTTAGCATATTTCTTCATTTGTCTTCATTATTTTATAACCAATTACTAACTTTTCATATTTTAGTAAGATAAGTACTTTTTTAAAGATAAAAAGAACAGTTGACACTTCATTCGATATCTAATAACACAGAAGTGTATAATCACAATGGGGTGGTTTCCTTCAGTCAAAAGTACTACTTTTAGTCATTGAAATGGATAGAATGAACAAAAAAAAAAAAAAAATTACATGGACCAAAAAATACTTTCTTTTTCCCAACAGTTTTTTTTTTTTTAATTATTTTTTTTAAAATGTCCGATTTTTCAAACAAGGCGTGATCTTTATGACGTCATTTGGCGCATCTTTCTACCATGGTTCCACATTATGATAATCAAACAGAGAATTAAAACTGCGCTCTACGCTTTCTATCAACCATATCGTTGCCAATGCACGTGAGTAAAGATGCGAATTAAATATTTTGTTCTTTGAATGGCAACATTGGATGGCATTACATCATTTGTGATGTCACACGACGGAAGTGTAAACAATGAAAGCGCAACGATTTCAGTAATTTTTTTAAATATTAAACGTAAACAAATTTATCAAAAAATGGTCATATCCTATGTTTTTAAGCATGCTCTTTCAGAAAAAAATACTTTTAAAATTTTGGAGACGACCCCATTCGTTGTTATGAAAAAGAACTTCTATTTTCCGGGCATAATTCCTTAAAAAGCCTGTTTGCAATAGTTATTTTTCCTTCATCCTATCAAGAACTGGGAGTGCCATTTCCTAAGTGAGAATTCTTTTTTTTTTAATTTAGTGTCAAATGCTCTGTCCACATTCACTCCATTTTATTTTCATTCTCGGTTAGTTGATTTCACCATTTTTCTTTATTCTTCTCTTACTAACTACTAACTGTCCTTATTGAATTAACTTAGAGCTTGTTCAAAGTCGAAAGGAATAGTTGTCTAATAAGTTTGATATTCCATTCGATGGCAAATCCTAGTAATTTATTAAGTAAATCATCACTACCTGTCGTTACAAACAAGGAATATTTCCAAAGAGTAAAATTATTATTATTATTATTTATTGTTATTATTATTGTTTTTTTCTGGTTCCAAACAGGATGTAGTCTTCCCTTGTCCGGTCCTGAATCGGGAACTCTGCTGTTTCGATAGAGAAATTTTCGTTTTTTTTTTTTTTTTTTTAACTTTTTGAGTGCTTGACGTTTAATGAGCAATCACATTGCTTATTGTTTTCATTTGACTGTTTTGGCGTCCTTTGATTTTATTTTCCCCTCGTCTCCCTCTGCAGCACCGCGGTCGACCGGCCTCACGATGCTGCTCCTCTAGCGAAAACCCTCTCCAGGTTGCGTCCATATCCTACACACACGTGCATACACCTACACACGAACAAATACGCACACATACACACATACACACGCGCGCACATACACACACACACACACACATGCTCACACACACACATGCTCACACAATCATGCCTGTACACAGACACAAACACACACGTGATTGCGAAAAACATAATTTGAATTCCAAATGTCAAATTTCAAAATTTTCATTTCGTGTTTAATAATTAAAGAACTTTTTCAGACACGAAAAGAAAAGTTTGACATTTATTCGGTATGTATTAACTCACTGAAGTAAATAATCACAACATGTCGTTATAAATATGGAATACTATCTTCCGAGAGCATAAGTTTTTTTTGAGCAATCACGATTGCTTATTGTTCTCACTTGACTGTTTTTGGCGTCTTTTATTTTTTCCACCGCCACCCTCCGCACCATCACCGTCGACCGGCTCCTCACGATGCTGCTCTTATAGCGAAAGCCGTCTCCAGGTTGCATCCATGTCCTACACACACAACTACAAAGAAACACATACACACATACACCTACACAAACACATACACATACACACATACACCTACACAAACACATACACATACACACATACACCTACACAACATACAGAAACACACATACACACACGCATACATACAGGCACCCACACATACACACACAAAAACATACACACACACATACACACAACTATCCACACACACTTATGCCAGCACACAGACACAAACACACATGCCTACACACATACACATACCCCCTACACACATACACATACCCCCTACACACATACATATACCCCTACACACAAACACACATACCCCCCACACAAACACACACGCCTACATACACACACTCGTGATTGCGAAAAACATAATTTGAATTCAAGATGTCAAAATTCAATTTTTTTTTTCTTTTCTTTTTTTTTTGCTGTGTTTTATTCTTGTTTCAAACAGGATTTATTCTTCCTTCGTATTCGTCCTCTCCAGAATTGGGAATTCTGCCGTTTCCTAATAGAATTTTTTTGTTTTTTTATTTCCGAGTGTTCAACTTTTTTTTCCATTCCCGGTTAGTATATTCCACCTTTTGTCTTCATTCTCTTCCTCACTGGGAGTCCTTTGTTCCGAACGCTCCTTATATCTCACCCCACCTCCCGATTATTGGCTTATCTTTGGCTCCACATGAGGGCGCTGCGAATCATGAAGCACGTTCCACGGGCAGCAAATTGTTTTCTCTGACGTCACAATAAGCCGACAGCAAGCGACGCGAAAGGACCGAATTTAAGGCTTCGGCTTCTTTTCTTTTATTATTATCTGTGTTTTATTCCGTTCTTTTGTTCTCTTTCTTCTGCGTTTTTTTTCTTTTATTTTGTTCTTTTTGAGATATTTCCAGCTCTTTTCCTAGTGTCACGTTTTCCGAAGGGGTGTTTTCGATCGAAGCTGTGAAGCTAAGTGATCCATCACTACCTGCAGTTATAAAACGCTAACATAAATATTTCCATTGTACTAATTATAGAAAAAGATGTGCATTTATGTACCTTATTCACTCATTTACGATTTTAAAGCCAAACTTAACATTAGGTGAATCATCATACTATTTACTTTGTGCCGATTTCAAATTAAGCGTTTATTAAGAAAATCTATAAATTTTCGAAAAAAAGTTCATACAGTTTACAGAGTACTGGGGAAAAGTATGCGTTTGTGAAGTCCAACAGTTCTTCAAATTAAGCGTTTATTAAGAAAATCTATAAATTTTCAAAAGTTCATACAGTTTACAGAGTACTGGGGAAAAGTATGCGTTTGTGAAGTCCAACAGTTCTTCAAGTATGGGACGATTAAAAAAAATCTAATTCAACTCAAACTAAATTTTTTTAGGTCAAACTGATCAATAAGTTTAAAGACAAGATATGATTAAGTTAAGGAGCACAAAAAACTATTTAATTAAAAAATATATATAAAATATTTTTAAAAAATGTTTAGGGTATCAGGAATAGGGTTTCGGTTTGACTCTTCAAATGAAGTAAAAAAAAAAAAAAGATACAAATTAAAGTTTCTCTGAGCAGAAAAAATTATAAATAAGTGTAACTGCACCAAAGAAACCATGTTTGAACCGCCTTTCTTTAGATTAAAACTGTCGCTGCTTTAGTCATGGAGTTCACGAGTTCTTTTTAACATTTCTTTCGTTATTACATGGTGTTAAACTTCGCTTATTTATTATTATTTTTTTTAAATTTGTTTTCTACATTTGAATTTAAACGAAATCAGTTTTATTTTGAAAGTATTAATATCGGTGGCTTATCTTGAAACGAGCTGATGTGTGCATCACATGACTTCCTTTTACACCAATTAAATATTGTTTCCCCATTACTGGCAATTTTCATGTGATTCAATAGTTAACTCTCTAAATATCACCAACGGTAGCCAAATTGAAACCAGATTTTGAAAAAAAGACACCAAATTTGTCACAAAGTTGGCGACAAAACTTGGCGACCAGAAGACTGGCGATATATTGCCAAGTGTCCACCAAATTATAATACGACTTGAGTTTGCATCAAAATTAACAGTGATTTTCCACAAAAAAGGTGTAAAAGACCCCTTTAGAAAATCCGAATGCAACCAACAGGTGAGGTGCACAACTAGACCTTACTAGGAGCCTACATACCAAATTTCAACTTTCTAGGACATATCGTTCTTGAGTTATGCGACATAATACGCACATACGCACACACATACATACATACATACAGACGTCACGAGAAAACACGTTGTAATTAACTCAGGAATCGTGAAAATGGATATTTCGGGCATCTATGCGTTCTTAGGTATATATGCACGTGTGGTCGGGTGGAAAAGAAACTCAACATTCACTCGGGGGTGAGCAAAATGGAAATTAAGGTCGATTTTTGAGTGAAAATGTTTTTGCGAATACAATACTGCCTTTTTTGTAAAAGGAAGTAAAAATGATAGTACTTTTGCTAGTAATGTTGTTTTGATACTTCATGGCGGATGCTATTATGCTACGCAGAAAAAAGTTTAAACTTTTCTTTCTTAATTAGGTCAAATACGGTTTTCTTTGAAAAACAGTTCAAATAGCATTTTTTTTTCTTGTGTAAAATTTTTCAATAAATTTCATTGAGCAGATTTTAATACTAAATGCATTAAGTGTTCAATTAAATTTCGGGAAACACATTTTACTCTCAGCAATAAAATAAATGTTGCACTTACCGTCACCATTTTGTAACATTAAAAATACATTTTCCTTGAAAAAGCTCTTTGAAATTTTTTAGCTAAAACAGCCTGTTGAAACTAAGAAAAGGTCCTTGTAACATAAATGGGAGTTATTTTTACGTGGGATTATTGCTGCAATAAGCAAAAAAAGCTCCACTCCATCTAGCAAATTTATTCTAGGTATATAGAAAGTTTTGCAGTTCTACTATTAGGTTGTAAGTGTATTATATGATTTTGTTTTTACTTTTAAAATATTAACGCACCCCTTTAATTTTCGACGCGTTCTAAAGCTAAGTTTGCTAAAGCTCATCAATTGCATTCTGTTTTGTTTGCCTTCTCAGTGTTTCCCAAAACTTCAACATCTCAGTATCCCTTCAAAAACTTTTGCAATACTAGGAACGCCACATCCAAGAAGAAAAAAAATAACTAAATTGCAATTACTGTCTGACCACGGATTGTATGGAAAGACAAACATCCGTTTTACAGCCGAAAATGGACAAATCTATTATTTTTTACAGATGTCAGATTTTGCAGAAGCAGAGTCTCATTCAAATGAGCGGAATACCGGCATCAAATTTTTACTTTTCCTTTTTATTCACATAGATTCGTCTTCTCTGGACGTTTGAAATTTCTATGCAATCCGTGGTTGGAAAGTATTACATTATATGAAATACACCGCCAGCTCAGTCATTTCCAGCCGAGGACTGCAGTTTCGTGCTTATTAGCACTCATCAGCCCGGCATAGGAAAGTGACTGAGCTGGAGATGGAAAACCTCTTAAGGAAGCCAAGAGTGCACAACAAACTGGTAGCTAATATAGAATTAGCGCAGACCAAACGAGTGACCGAAGCAATCCTCGAGTTGAACCGAACCATTGCTTCGGTCACTCGTCTGGTCTGCGCTAATTCTATATTAGCTACCAGTTTGTTGTGCACTCTTGTCTTCCTTAAGAGGTTTTCCATCTCCAGCTCAGTCACTTTTCTATGCCGGGCTGATGAGTGCTAATAAGCACGAAACTGCAGTCCTCGGCTGGAAATGACTGAGCTGGCGGTGTATTTCATGTAATTCTGCTTTAGCCCTGGCTATTGGGCGGTAATTTATTGAATATACCATGCCTTTGCCTTCAATCCTCGAGTTGAACCGCACCATTGCTTCCGTCACTCGTCTGGTCTGCGCTAATTCTATATTAGCTACCAGTTTGTTGTGCACTCTTGGCTTCCTTAAGAGGTTTTCCATCTCCAGCTCAGTCACTTTCCTACGCTGGGCTGATGAGTGCTAATAAGCACGAAACTACAGTCCTCGGCTAGAAATGACTGAGCTGGCGGTGTATTTCATGTAATTCTGCTTTAGCCCAGGCTATTGGGCGGTAATTTATTGAGTATTACATTATGTTTTAATGCCTTTCTACCCCTTTTACTTCTAGACTTTATACGAAATAAAATTTAATTTTTAATAAAACATTCATAATAAAATTAAAATAAATAATTTATGTTATAGACAATGTGCATTAAAATCAATAAGAAAGATGAAGTTTATTTTGTTGATTGAAGAGATAATCATAATTAAGTTCCCTTTTTTTTCACATTCAAAAGCTTGTTCCCTTTTCTTCTTTTCTTGACTTATGTGTACAAAACTTCTGAAGCAGTAACTATGTACAGACAAAATGGAAAAGGAAAAATATAGTATAGGTATTTCACTTTTAAAACTGGATACACTCCAACTCTAAAAAATATTTCTGTACATAGTCCTAGTTTCCCTTTTTGTTTACCCGATGTTTTCAGCCCTATGCACCGCGTATCTAACAGCACTCTATACGCGTCCCGCACTCTGAGAAATACTGGTATATGTAATGAGACAGGTATATTTATATCTAATAATAAAATCGATTTTGTTTTTCTTTTACGTACAGAAAACAGAGTTTCTGCACGAAATGCATGAATCCAAACAATTGAATTATGCTTTAGTCTCATATATTACCTCAAAGCAAAACTGGAGTGCATAGATGCATGTGAATCAATATCAATATCCAAAAGTAATTTACTAAGATCATTCAAAGGGAACTGAAACCGATATCTCACGCGAATTGCCCAATCAACCATTTTGGAAAATAAATACCGCTCCGGTTACAGAATAGATTTCGCCTCTAAAAGAAAAATAAAACACACTTTCTCAATCTTAAGAGACATCGCAGTGATTTATTACGCTTATTACGTGAAATTTCCGTTCTGTTAAAAAATCATTATTTTGGTTTTGGAAAGTCTAAATTACAGTTTTGGCCGTATTGAGAGTGGGAAAACGAAAGTGATAAATGTCTCTATCTGAATTATATATCTAGACGCAAATCTATATTTATACACAGTAAAACCTTTGAAGCAGTAGCGCCTGAAGGGAAATAAATGGAGTTTCTAAATCGTGGTATGAAATCGACTTCTTTAAAGCTCTCGGTAAACGAAAACAGATGAGGTTTTTTTAAGGGATATAACGCAACTGTAGGTGATACGAGTAAAAAAAAGCGTAGGCTTGTCTGATAAAAATCTTGGTATAATTTTCTTTCTAGACAAATTTAGGAAGTAAAAGAAGTCTGCAGAAATTTATAGTTTATGTTCAACCTAATTGTCACAAAGTGTCACACTTTCCCTTACTCCTCCCTCGCTTGTCACATGTAACGCTTCTTGTTAACCCCGCCCTCCCCCACCTCACAAACTGTTATATATTCCTGACCCCCCCCCCCCTCCCTCCTTCTCAAAGCGTGAGAAGTCCGTAAAGATCGAACTCAGTTCGTCTATGCGTAATATACGGCTAGAAGGTTGAGTCTAAAAAGTTATTTTAAAATACATTTTAACAAAGAACGAAAAAAAAGTAAAAACATGATTTGAATGGATTAATCGCTTTCAACCTTGCTGGAACTAACTGAAAAACTCAATCAAAAACATAAAATAATGTTCTAATTTTTAAAGTTGAAACACTTTCGGGGAGATTCCGGAAAATGTATTTATGTGTTAATGAGTTTCGGAACTGAATAATCTTTATTTACTAATAATAAAACTAAAAGTATCTCTGTCTGTCAGGATCTCTGTCCGGATCTCTGTCTGTCAGGATCTTTGTGACGCGCATAGCGCTTAGACCGTTCGGCCGATTTTCAGGTACTTTGTATCATGGGGGTGTGCACCTCGAAGCGATTTTTTTGAAAATTTGATGTGGTTCTTTTTCTATTCAAATTTTAAGAACAAAAATATCATAAGATGAAAGAGTAAATTACGAAATTATCATAACGTAGAACCGTAAAATGGGCACGGCGAGATACGAAATCATCATAACGTGGAACCGTAACATGGGTACAAGCCAATTGGCGAGAAAATCCACCATACATTATTTGTAAAGATACAGGCGAACCAAAAGATCTTTTAATTTTTCTATTACGGGCAAAGCCGTGCGGGTGCCACTAGTAATGATAATAAAAATTTATTAATAATGAATGTACAGTCCGTGTGCGCCTAAACTAGTTTAAAAGTAACAGAAGGGAAGAAACAAACGTGTGTAATATAAAAATATCGTTTATACGTTACAATGAGATACATTTATTAAACTTGTACTAAAAGTTATATTTTCTGAAAACTGATAATTCAATATGATCTGAGTGCAACAGAAGTTAAACTTCTTTGCTTTCTTAACTTTGATTTAATTACGGAGGGAGGTATTCAATTAACTTCGAATTACTTAAACGAAAAAAGAATCATATTGGAAAATTGAAATTTTGTAATGTGACAAATCTTAAATTGGAAAAGAATCTATTATATGAATAGCCTTCTTGTGCTCTAAATGTAAATTATTCATTCCAAGTTTGATATTTGGAGCCCGTGTTTCAAACTAGAAACTTTTCTACTTTCTTTAAATAATTAAGTTACCCTTAAAGTAATGTGCGCATGGAAGGGAAAGAATGGAAATAGAAAATTAAATAGACAAGGAATTTTCTTTTTGATTTCCGATATTCGTTTGACAAGGAGAAGTTTCCGGCGTAAGCACACTTCATTTTGCACTTGAAGTTTGACGATAGAAAATTGAAAGTGAATGCATATACGGATGGAAGAAGACGAGACAATTACAGAAATGAAATTATCTTCTCTCTTCCGCATCAGTTTCTTCCTTTTCTATTCATGTAAGAGTTTCCATTCAATGGAGTGATTTTATGTGAAGTGGTAATTCCCAACGTTGAGAAATTGCGTTATATTTTTGAGATTTATGAAAAGATATTAATTCTCGTTTGAAAGAAAATTCAGCCATAAATTAGGACTTTTTACACTGAAAAATATGGAAGAATTTGGAGTAACCTATTCTCCTGCTTTTTTAGGCATGGGCAATTTCACGGGTAACTGACTGACATTTTTGAAGCAAAACAATACGTATTTTGTAAAATTCAACGCAAAATATGTGTCGTGCAAACGATCGTTTCCCCTGGTATTTTGTATTTTTTAAGCTGAATTTAATAGTGTAATTGAATTCCCGCAATACATTACGGATGATTTTTAAATATTTCGTCGCCTCAGAATAACAGTAGGATATATCACTATTGTTTCTGGTATTCGATGCTTTAAGAGCCATTGTCTGTAAGGATCAGGCAGGTTGCGATTGTTGACATTTTTAATTTTCTTTATTTTTTCAAATGTTGTTCCTTATCATGAATGTAATGTTTGTGCAAAATATGAGCTTTGCCTGCCTTACCGTTTTTGGGAAATTAATTTTTTTTAATTTAGGGGGGCGTGGCACATTTTTGCGTGTTTTTCAAATTTGCAGATTTTAAAGTTCTTGTTGCTTTAAGCGCCCCTATAATGACATGGATTTTTAAATTCTATACTATTATATGGTCTTCTTAGATACTATTACAGCTGTCAAATCGGTGTCACTACGAGGGAGACGGCCACGAACTCCGTTTAAAAATGACCGAAAATGATTTTTTTTCTATATTCAAGGCCAATTTTCTCAAAGCGCCTTCATGATGACACCAACATTTTTAGATCATTTTCTAGCCACACTTACATACATCAAAAATATGTATCAAAATCGGTGTCACTATAAAGGCGCCAGAAGATATTGGAACTTTTATTCGATAAATTTCACAAAAACACAAATATTTAAAATCTAACTACAACTGTCGCCCTCATAGCAGAGATCTGATACAAAATTAGGTTGATAACCAACATGTTTGCCTAACATTTGCACAAAAAAAATCGGTGTCACTCCTATTATTTTTGGAAATATAATCTTTCGAAGTTAGTACGTTATGGCGTTTTTTTATATTTATTTATTTAATCTTTTCACCCCCAGATAGTTTTTTTTTGAACATATTTATTTTTAATTTAATACAAAAATGTGTATCTTTTAACATAAATAGCTTTGGGCAGTAAGAGTGTCTTTTTCTTGAATAGAAAATGCCCGTTTTGATATAGGTACAGGAAGATGTATTGTGCATAATATGTCTAGATTATCATACCAATACTCATCTTGTTTTTTCGGCCAAACAAATCTATTTATTCCAATTGTTCTTGACATACATTTGACCTCAACTTGCAAATGGATTTTATACGAAAGATGTATGGAGAGAAGCTCTTACAAACATCTTATATAAATGCTTCAAATTTTCAACTAATAAATACCCCTGCATTGCCAAAAGTTCAATTTAATGAAATTGGATGGTCCCTATCTTTACGAGCTCAGTTCCAGTTCACTTCAAAGCAGAAGGAGTATTTATAAGAACAATTTACGATTGGTGAAAATACTGGGAATAAACAACATCCCTGTCAAGTTGCACACTAGATGAGAAATGCAGTTCGTAACGGGGGAAAAACTGTTCGTTGCTTCAGAGTATTGTACTATGAAACAAATCCTATCCTTTTTTTTTTTCGATGGAAGAAACAAAAAAAAAAAACGAATGCATTCTCAATACATCAAATGAGAATATTGAAGAAAGCGAACATTCAGAATCTGAAACTGAATTTGAGGATAACGTAGACCAAAACGAAGAAAACATTAAGAATCAAGTCAAACCAACTTCAGAAAGACGGTCATCTCTTATTGAAAACTGCTAATTTTGTAGCACTAAAGCATGGGAAAACATGGTATCCCAGAAAAAGAGTAGAAGTTGACCATTTGCAAGTTTATGTCAAATGCATGTCAAGAACAATTGGAATAAATAAACTTGTTTGGCCGGTAAAAACAAGACGAGTATTGGTATAATAGTCTATATATGTTATGCACAATAGATCCACCTGGTACCTATATCAAAACGGGCATTTTCTATTAAAAAAAAAGACTCTCTTGCTACCCAAAACTGTTTATGTTATAAGGTACACTTCTTTGCATTAAATTAAAAATAAATATGTACAAAAAAAATCTGGGTGTGAAAAATATTAAATAAATAAATATAAAAAAAACGCCATAACGTACTAACTTGGAACGATTATATTTCCAAAAATAATAGGAGTGACACCGATTTTTTTTGTGCAAATGTTAGACAAACATGTTGGTTATCAACCTAATGTAGTATCAGATATCTGCTATGAGGGCGACAGTTGTAATTAGATTCTAAATATTTGTGTTTTTGTGAAATTTATTGAATAAAAGTTCCAATATCTGCAGGCGCCCTTATAGTGACGCCGATTTTGATACATATTTTTGATGTAAGTGTGGCTAGAAAATGATCTAAAAATGTTGGTGTCATCATGAAGGCGCTTTGAGAAAATTGTCCTTGAATATAGAAAAAAATTCATTTTCGGTCATTTTTAGACGGAGTTTGTGGGCGTCGCCCTCGTAGTGTCACCGAGTTGACAGCTGTAACAGTATCTAACAAGACCATATAGTAATATGGAATTGAAAAATCCATGTCATTATAAGGGCGCTTCAAGCAACAAGCACATTAAAATCTGCAAATTTGAAAAACCGGCAAAAATGTGCCACGCCCCCTAAACAAAAAAAAAATGTTTTCTCAAAAATGGTGAGTCAGACAAAGCCCAAATTTCGGATTTACATTACATTTATGATAAGGAACAACATATGTGAAAATAAAAAAAATTAAAAATGTCAACAATCACAAATGCTTTAAACTGCCTGATTCTTACAGACAATGGCTCTTAAGGTTGCTCTGAGGGGACGATTTATTTAAAACATGGTAAGAAGTATGTCAGTCAGTTAACATGTTTTAACATTTTTTAAAAATTCCTCCAAAATGTATTTTGAGAATTATATTACACAATTGCACTCAGCCTAAAAAAATTCAATATTTCACGGGAAAAGATTGTTTTTATGATGTATATTTTGCGTTGAATATTACAAAATTCGTATTGTTTTGCTTCAAAATTATTAGTTAATTACCCATGAAATTGTCCGTATACATTTCAAAATTTTTATTCTTTATTGTTTTTGAACGAATATATGAAGACTGCAAAATTAAGTACAGCAGCCCTAAATTTCGAACTTAAAGGGAATTGCTGACAAATGTTTCGATGTTAGAATAAAACAATTTTCATTGCTAAAGGGTTGAGCTTTTGGATCTACGGATTAAGGAAATGAGACGGTTTTAGAAATTAAAATATCTTCTTCCGCGTCAATTTCTTTCTTTTTTATTCATGAAAAAGTGTTCTTTCTATCACAGGGGTTCCCACCCTGTGGTTCGCTACCCCAGATAAGGCATTTCTTAAGGGGTCGTGACATTATTTCTTCTTTTAAAATGCATAATAATCCGCCGCTGAAATTGAGCCTTTGTAATTAATCATGTTGCACATATGCTCACACATTGCACATTTGTGTAACTGAACTTTAAAAAAAGGCATTTTTCTCTGGATATTTATGTTTAAAGAGATCCAGCCCTGCCTAATATTAAAGCCATTCTGTTACACTACTTCATCTAATCTGTAAGATAGTTCCTTCCACACGTTTTGGCCTACTGTTTGACCATGGATTGTATGTAATTTGGCAATTGGCCAAGTAAAGACGATTCCATCTGAATGAATCTAGCACGGGAGAAAGAAAAATAGCGATGGGATTTTGATGCACGCGTTTCATAATTTCACTAGAGCATTATTTGTCTTCATAGAGATGAAAGTGAGTGGAAGCAAAATGAGTTTCTATAGAAACAACAAAAAGAAAATGAAATGTTTTCATTCCATTCGGTCATTTAAAAGCAAAATCGTGAGCTCAAAACTATGTTGTAAACAAAATAAATCAATTAATGTTTGAGGGATAATATGCATCGAATATGGTTTTGATTTAAGATTTAGTGCGGTGAATAAATTGTCATTAAAAAAAAAACTCAGTCGAAGTAATTTAGAGGCAAACGCGCATATCGTATCAGAAAAACTACCATCCCTGAAAGGGAATAGACGCGTCCATTTTCGCCTGTAAACCGGATATTAGCCTTTCCATGCAATCGATGGTCAGACAGTATCACACTGACAATAGTTTGTATCACTGAAAACATGCTTTCTTGAATTTTTTGTTGTGTTTTCTGTATTGGGGCTTGATAAATGACTTAGCCCCTTAAAAACAAATTACATGGCATACTGGATTAGCTATTTTTATACATGCATAAGGTTCGAAAATATGATTGTTTTGTATACTATTTGTGCCCATCCTGTATTTTTTCAATCACTCAACTACGACAAGCAATCTTGGCCACAGTTTTTTACTCCCGACTCACGCTTTTGTGCTGCTCGCTCATATTTTGACAGGTTAATTCGAGGGCTCCCGACAGCCGCAGCCCCAGGAGTCTTCCCGTCCTGAATATCCTCCGGCCCTCTGCGACATTTCTGTTATGGATACCAAGTCTGCTGTTAAGGGATCAATCACCGAAATGCATTAAAGTTTCATCAAAATCTGACATTCCTCTATGGGAGTCCGATCATTTATTAAGAAAAAAGCTTCATTCGAGAAGGAAAAAAGTAGAAATGGTGAAAAAAGAAGCAAATATCGCTCAAAAATGTATATATGCAAAAACATTAGCCTGCTACTAGAGGAAAGGAACATGAGTTGCATTTTAGAACGATTACCAGCAAAATTTATGAGTTTGTTGATGTAAGGAAAGTGGATAGGCATATGATACCTGGCTTAAAATAAACATCGTTTTCTATTTCTGACACTTCTATCAAATTAAACAATTACTACACCTTACCTGTTGCGGTAAATTATTTTATATACAATGTGTTGTGAATTTATCGCAAACTACAAGTACTTAAAAATGTATGACGTCACTAATAAAGAGAGAGAAGGGAGGGAAGGAACACGTAGAAATATGCTTAAAATAAACCTTGATTTCGATTTCTGACGCTTCTATCAAGTTGTACAATTATAGCACCATACTTGTTGCTGAAAATCATTTCAGCTGCAAAGTTCTGTGAATTTATCTAAGAAAACGACTGTTTCAAAATTGATGACGTCACTGATAAAAGAGGAGCAGGCAGGGATGGGACACCTAGAAAATTGCTTAAAATAAACCTTATTTTTGATTTCTGACTTTTCGTTCATGTTGATCAATCATAGCACTATATGTCCTGCTGTAAAAAAAACTAGCTGCAAAGTTATGTGAATTTATCTCAGAAAACGAATGTTTCAAAATTTTTGTTGTCATTGATGAAGGAAGAGTGAGGAGAGATGGGCCACAGAGAAATATGCTTAAAATAAACATTATTTTCAATAATCCATCAAATCTCTTCCATAAAATTCAACAATCACAGCATCATACGCGTCGCTGTAAATAATTTTAGCTGCAAGGTTCTGCGAATTTATGTCCGAAAATGACTATTTTATGTGACTGAAAATAAAGCCCTATATTTTTTTCAGTGTAAGTTCTCAATCTCATTCAGTGACTTTAGCATAATTGCTTTTAATGTTTTATTCGTATAATAATGTAACTCTTATAAAGTAACAGTCAAGTTAGGCCTAAGTTATAGCTTGCTTCTATAGCTGGGGCAAATCTAACTTGGTACCGTCGTAATGCTATGAATAGGATCTGCGTAGCCTTCACAATGCTGCCAGGTTAGGTTTGCCCCAATTATAGTAATAAGCAAATTTTTTTTAATGTTGTATTAGTTGAAGGTTTTGATGTCATGGCTTTGGGAGGGATGCGTGAAACTGTATAATTAGGCTTGATTATCAATTGTTTTTGATAATACAGACATTATTGCAAAGTTACCCCAGCCAAAAATGATGGTAGAGCTGCTCAAGCAAATGAATATCTTTTCATTTCATGGTGTGCGGTTATTAAAGTATAATGTCGGATGAAATAGACTTTATCTATTTTCAGTAAACCTTATTACATGAGTGAGACAACGTTTTTTTTGATACTTAACAACCGTTCTTTTTGATATTTTATTTCAAAAAGTGTTCGTGCATTTTAAATTTCAAATACATGTCGAATTCTCTTTTACGTTAGGGAAGGACAGAATATTTGTGTTGTTGTTTTTTAAAACTATTTGCTATTGCATTATGAAACTAATATTAATTGTGTAAAAATTACTAGTAATTGTTTTATTTTCAATTAAGTTAAAAGTCTTAATTCGTTGTCATTAAATTTTCAATGTTGTAGCAATAGACAGTAGTTTGAAAGAAATATTTAAAAGAAAATTCGTCGCATCCTACCCTTCCCTTCCTACTGAATGGCGATAAAACATTCTCTTACTTAAACAATGAAAAACTAGTGTTGCCGGTTATAGTGAAAACGGTAACAGAGTAAATGTAATAGCACACAAACTTCTGCATTCAAATTCACTTCTTCAAATCAAGATTTCTCAGTATCTACTTATATGAGGAAAAAGAGAAAGAAACATTTTTATTTTTCCTTCATAGAATTACTGAAGTGTAGCATTTTCTTACCAATAAAACGTATTTTTTACAAAGTTGCGCATAACTGTGCCGTTTTTCAAACAAATTTGTAATGACTGCCAAACATTGCATGGTAAAAACTTCAAATGTAAATTTAACACGTGCGCTAAAAACTGTTGCCATACTAGTTGCATATATCAGTTGCGTGATGAATGACGTCATGTACAGAACAATTACGTGTTATAAAAGCACCACGCCCTGGTCGTTCAGCACGCCATACCTTGATAAGTGTCCAAGAATATGAAATGTTAACCCACTTGTTATATTTTGGCGACTTTGACCTTAATGTATACTACTTACCACTATTTTTGAGTATGGTAATATTTCTTTTCTTTATTTTTTCTCCTTTTTTTAATACACATTATTTCTTTATGCTTACATTTGTAGAATAAAAATAACAGCAACTTTGATTACTGCTACTGCACTAGACTACCAATATCGCTTTATAAATAGCAACGTACTATTTTTACAACAGGGCACAGAATCGAAATTCTTCTCTTAGAAGTTGCTAAAATGTTACTGCCGTAGAATATATTTGTCTGCATTATTATTGTAATGACTGCTACAACCTGGTTTTGGATTGTGCGAGACTTAGCACAGTATTGTGCGTATTAAAAGACGTAAAGTCATACTTATTAGCGAAATTTACTAGTCAGAAATAAAATGTTAAGTCAAAAATATCCTTAATTTATTCAGGAAGTAGTGAATTCGGCATACTTTTGTTGCTAAATAGACATCGGCGTTTTACAAAATTTTCTTAACGGGGAATCAAGTTGTTTTTTTTAAATTCATTCAACCTGAATAGCGCGTAGTGCGCATTTTTGCATAACATCATGTATTAGTATAAACTCTGTTTCGGAACTTAAAAAATGGCGAACTGTTACCGCAATGATCAAAGACAGCCTATATGGACAACAATTTTAAAATTATTCAACTTAATCTCTTTAAAACTATTAAGTTTGATTTTATTCATAAATTTAAACATTTTATTTTTTTTAATCCTTTCATGTTGCTGTACAAAAGGAAATTAAGTATGTTATTCGGACAATCCACGAATGATTATTTTTTCGAAATTCAAAAGACCAAAAAGTAAGGGCTTGATAGAACGTGAATGATCTCAATGCAAATTGCTCTAATAAGATAAGTGTGCCAAATAAGGCGACGTTAAGGCTCATAGCGAATTATATCGCTTATTTATGATTCATTTAGCTCCAAATTTTGTAAATTCATCGGACATAAACTCAACTCAAAACTGAGTTTGATAAACTCAAAAACATTATCAAAATTCCATGTTTACTTCCATTTAACCCGGGAGAACTCGCGGTACTTTTCGTCACACGAACGCTCGCGGGGGGCTCCGTAGGCCCGGAGTGGGTATTTCAGTAAATTAAGTTTGCAAAATAGAAAAAAAAATGTGTTTTCAACCCTGAATTATAAATTGATAAACAGCCTCTATAATATGTTTTAAAAAGTGAGGTTTAAGAAAGTTTTATGATACATAAATCTAAATCTTCTTCTGAGCATTACTGATGATCGCTTTACTGTTCTGTGTCAACTTCTTCTTCATCTTCATTAAGGGAGTTCTCATCAGTTGAAACCTCAATCAACAAGGTCTGCAACCTCTTCATTTCATCTTTGTAGCTTAAATAGCGATGCATTTCACGACCTCTTCCTTTACATTCACAATCTGAAATGAAAAGCGTGAGCGCTCGCTCCGGGCCTCTGAGGCCCAAACCGGAATTTTCTGGGGAAAAGTGGGAATGTACATTCCTGAAAAGCATGTGGTCAGTATGTAGGTCACCTCGAACGCAGCTACTGTGGACCTCATTCATTTCCGTTGAAGGGGTGATTTTTGGCAGCGTAGTTTTGTAATGACCGGGCCTGAGAAGCCCGATGCGAGTTCTCCCGGGTTAAAGAAATAAGTTAAACCGTCATATTTGCGGCACCGAATAGTTTCTGACCTCGCTATATCTGTGTTGTTGTTGTTGTTGTTGTTGTTTTTTCTGAAAAGGAAACATTTGATCATTTAAAAACTACGAGGGGGGATGAACGATTCTTAACATTAGGAATAGAATTTTTCGCGTCATTCAAAAAACATTTCTAAAGTAAACTAAAGCTTAACTAAAACGTTCAAAGTGTAGTGTTATTTTTTATAAAATGACTTTTCTTATTATTATAAAATTAATAATAAATAATTAATTATTGGTATTTCCAGTTATTTACCATTTTTTAAATTTCTTAAAAAGATATTTCAGTAAAATCGTAAAAAAAATATTAATGAATAATTTCTTGACAAGTTTTAAACTGGCGTGTCATTTGAATAAAGCAAGGTCAATATAACCCTTTATTTTCATAATTGCAGTGGTGTTTGTTAGATTACCATAATATATTGTACAATCTATATGAAAGTCGTACATTTAATCCAAATAGAATGCAAATGTTCGGCAAACTTATAGTTACGGTCTTGCTATACTAATTTAAAATTATTTATATTAACATAATTTATTTTATAGCTACAAACTTGATCCGCATGATCTGGAGTTCTAAATAAGCACGGGTCGAATAAACGAATTTAAACTTTTACATTTTTAAGACTCTAAGGTATTTTAATAATGTTTTCACAGATTCTATGATATTGATAAATATTTTCACATGCCTAAAATTTAATTCTTCGGCAAAGGAGTTTGGACAATTTAGCTTTAAAATATGTTCGAGACTTAAATTTTGGTTTGTGAGTGCTTTTATCATGTTAAAATTGGAGACATTGAAATGCCTGATTCTAAGCAAAAAAAGCAAAAGAAACTGTTCATATTCAAACATAGATAATAAAATTGGTCGTCCCTTTTAGTTAAAGAAACGTCTAAAAGTTTTTTAGATAGGTACATATTTTTATTTTTTCAAAGAGATCTTTTTATTTTAAGAGAGGCTTTTGGAAGTGCTTAATCTTGGAGTAATCGTTTGCTTTAAGCAAAAAAAATACTAATGCCTTACCCATGTCGTTTTGGTTTTCTAATTGATATTTGCACCAATATTTTTCAAATTTTCTTTATTTTATTACATTGTGTTTGAAATTATGTAAATATGTTTTGACATGCGTTTTTTTTTGTACTTGTAATACATCTGATATTTTTTTCTTTGCAGGTGAGTAAACATGAGATGAAAATTCTAAGGATATCTTACTTTAGGGATAAATCTCGTACTCATATAAAAGTAACAACAACGATTTGTAAAAAGGTAAAGTTTTTTTTTTTTATATTTTCATGTAGTCTCTTGCATGTAGTTATATCGGAGATTAGTTTGTTTACTTACTGAATTAAACAACAATATGCTGTATTATTAATTATTTTAAACCTCAGTACCCAAGTAACGCAATCACTGTTTTGCATGTACACAATAGCATGGAACTGTATTCCAATATGCCACATGAAATTAAAATATGGTAAACATAATTGAAGTAAGAATGGATTAGAAAGATGGGAAAATATGTTTGGGGCACCTTTGCAAGGTTTAAAAATGTGTATTTCTCAGTTTCATAAGAGTATATGATATTATACGAAGAAATCATTTTTTAATGTTTCAGTTGCAAGGAATATTTTTTTTTTTTTTGAATAAATAGTTTTCTACATTATGGGAGGGAAGTGTCTACAAAAAGATGTAAAATGCGTTCTTCATTTATCGAAGCTGGGCATAAATTATATTGAAAAATATTTCCTTGTTTTTGAACTACTGCTACGTTAATACATAATATAAGTTTAAACAAAAGTTAAGCCAGTCAGAAAATTTGATACATGTAATGTAGAAGGTACTACCCGCAAAAAAATAATATTTATGTCTTCAGATCGCGCATCGGCAGCAAATTTGAAAAAAAAAAGGTAGAAGATGATCAATTTTAAAATATTTTTATAAAAAACTAAATTAACAAAATTTTTGTTTTAATCCCATTTAAATGCTTTCTTTTAATAGTTTTTAAATATGTCTTTAAAAGTATTTAAGTTCTTTACAGTTTTTAGTTCGCGCATAATCCGCAAAATTACGTGAAATAAACCAACAATCGACGTTTTCAGCTTATTTTGTATATTGCAGTATTTCTTCTTTTAGGTCCCAGTTATGTATTTCTTTACAGTAAATATGCACTGTACAGCTCTTTGCTGGAACTGCAATTATAAGGTAGACCGGGGCACGTTTACGAGGATTTTTTTCAATGAATTTTCTAATTTTTGTTTTTTAACTAAGGAAATTTTAGACATTGCGGTTTTATGAAGCAGTTAATGGAGTCAAAATAGATATATTCTGTTGTCACTCAACTTGTGTTTTTAACCGTTAAAATAATTATTTTTGAGTCCAAGTCGGTTGCCAAGACTGTTTTGATGTCCTATTATTTTATTTTCCCCCCGCCACCCTCCGCACCATCACCGTCGACCGGCTCCTCACGATGCTGCTCCTATAGCAAAAGCCGTCTCCAGGTTGCATCCATGTCCTACACACACGCGCATACATACGCGACTACACACACACGCACACACACACAAACACATACACCTACACACATACACAAATACATATACATACATACAGACACCTACACACTCAAACACATACCACACACACATACACACACGCATACATACTGACACCTACACATACACACAACTACCCGCACATTCATGCCTGCACACAGGCACATATGCCTACATACACATACATACACATACCCAGCCCCCACGCACACAAACACTCATACACACAACTACCAACACTCATGCTTGCACACAGACACAAACACACATGCCTACACACACACACATACACATACCCCTACACAGTAACACACATACCCCCACACACACAAACACACACGCCTACATACACACGCACACACACTCGTGATTGCGAAAAACATAATTTGAATTCAAGATGACAAAATTCAAAATATTTTCTTTTTTTTTTATTGACTCCTAACGTAGTTCTGTTAGTGTTTTAAACATAATGTCTTACATAAAGCAAAATTATTACAGACTTAATTGTGTATAAAGTTGAAGCTGAAGGGACATGAAGACAGCAAGCACTATTTGATTGTAAGCTATAAAATACGAATGTGTAATTTAATTAAAAACTAAATGGTAATTTTTAAAAATTAAATAGCCGGAAAATGCTAAAAGTATTTGAGACAGTTTGGAGCGAAAAATGTGTCAGGGGCACGTTTAAGTAAGACACTGTAAGAACAATCGTAAAGATGCTCCGACGTTCAACGAGTAAACTTGCCCCGTCACCAGTTTTGGATTTATTTCTGACTTGTAAAAAAAATTAATAACATTTCAGTTCGTACAATTACAATAATCAACAAAGGATAAAATTCTGCTAATTTTTATATATTTGTTTTTTTTTTAAACTAAGTATTATTTATTCAAAATAAGCTTCAAAACGTTCAACACAAAATTTACTCAATTTGGTAGAAAACAGATTATTCTTTCTGCATGCTGACCCGAAGTTCGACTACTGCTCAAAAACTATTTGCTAGGGAGTAGCTTCAATATGTTATGACTGTTGGCTCTCCAACTATAATTCGTTTCGAAAAAACGGCACTGCGTAAACGTACCCCGGTCTACCCTATTGTGTTGCATTAACAACCCAAAACTTACCAAAGGTTTGTGGTTACACTTTATGTTCCACCCTGAAATGCCCAAGAAGACTGGACTTATTCGAAAGCTTTATACATTTGTAAAGTAACCTTCATAACAACAATATGGTTTTAAACTAGTTTCTTCGTTTCAATCAAGTCGTAAAGTTGGACTAAATATTTTCAACGACATATTAAGAGACTATTAAAAGAAGCATTAAAACCTGATTAGAACAAAAATTTTTAACATTTGGATTTTTATTAAAAATATTTGAAAATTGACCATTTTTTACCTTTTTTTCAAACTTTGCCGCCGATGCGCGATCTTAAGTCATAAATATTATTTTTGGATTCTTTTTTTCATGTTTAGGATATCAAAACACAACTGTTTTTTTTTATTAGAAGTTGCTTATCAAAAATTTCCTTTTTTCTGCCCACCTATTGAGCATCCCATCTTGAAAAACCATGAAACAATAATTAAAAAACTCAAAAACTGTAAAAGGTAAACAAAAACCTAGATGCACACACCGAATTTAGAGTGCAAAAAAATAACATTGTTATATTTTATTAAATGGATACGATTTTTTAGAATTTACTTCGTCGCAAAATTACTTTGTAACAACATATACACTAGAGTCTAAATAATATACAAGAGCCAGGAATTTTTGCTACTGTGTTTATAAATACTCTTTGCATCAAAATATCAACGCTTATCATTGCTTCATGCCTAAACATTCACTGTGTAAGAAATTACGTTTCACACATCCAAAGGGTATAACAATTATCATCGCCGGGAAAGTACAATATTTATCATTTCCACAAGACATAAAAAAATCATATAGAAACCGATTTTACTTCAGGAGAAAAAACTAAAAAGAACTTTTATTTTCCCCCAAGGGTTTTCGGGATTTTTAACCAAACATTATTAATTCCGGAACTATTTGGCCCTATGCCACAACGATCTGTAAAAAAAAAAGTCAATATTTTTATCACTGCAAAAAGCAACTTCGACAAAGCGAATCTCGGATCCGTAATATTCGATTCGACGAAAAGAAAGTAATAAAAAGTTCCGGGAAAGGGGGGAATAAAGAATGTGCCCTCACTAAACGGGGAGGGTCGGGTTGTAACAGGGAATAAAAGTAATCCCCCAGGATCAAATATCCGTGGCTTGTAACTTGTTCGTAACTGCAGTGTTTGATTGAAAGATCGTTACAGAAGATATTAGTGTGACTGTATTGCATGTAACGCACACAACTCCTACATTTGGCTCTTTGTCCACCACAAGTCACTACATTTTTTTTATTATTATTTGCTTCTGGATAGTTATACTAATGAATATCTCTTAGAACTACTAAAACTATTTTTTTAATCGATTAGTCTGCTAAAAGAGGACGCTTCCAAAAGCTTACATGTATTTATTGATTTATTTATTTGTATTATTGTTATTGATATTAATACTATATTATTTTTATTATTATTATTATTATTATTATTAATTTATTCTATATTTATTTAGTTTTATTAATATTATTATATTTTGAAACTAGTATTATTGTTATTATTTTTTATCAGAGTAAATGGTACTTTTTGTGCAACATGTAATGTACCAAATACGAAAAAAAAGAAGAAAAAAATGACTACTGTTGTTAAGCACAACCAAACATAATATTTAACTGGTTTTTGGAACAGATAAAATCAACACTTGTTATCTGCTCTGAATTATATTAAATTATATTAACTTATTATATTTATTATTATTATTATTTTATTTATTTAATAATTATTATTATTGTTTAATACTTGTAAGAGATAGATAAATGTAAACAGAAAACAACGTAAAAAATGTTTTTGTTTGTTTTGTAAATTATTGGTTCCTTTTCGCCGGTAATTACTTTTGATTTTCGTAAACATATAGTATGTAATATAGAGTAAGTCCGGCGATCTCTCCCCACCTAAACAGAAACTTAATTAAAAAAAAGTGCAATGACGGAAAATAAAAAATAATACGTCCGGTCTCTTTTAATATTGGTCGAGATAATGTAGAAATATTATTATAAACAAAAACTGCGAATTAAATTTTTTATTGCAAAAAAAAAAAAAAAAAAAAATTGCTACTTTGTGGCATATTACCTTGACTGTCAGACAATTCGCCCCACTACATTAGGTTAAATGCCCCACTTGAGGTAACATTACCAAACTTCGTATAACAAGCAAAAAGTATTAACAGTTAACTAAATGAATGCAAATCAATAAGAGTCATGATACCAGCAACGTAATAATTGCTAATTTACGCAAAAACAAAATTGTTAATGCAGTCATTTATGCGTTATAATGTTTGTAACACATAATAAATTTAGAAATCAGAAAGAAAAAAAACTACTGTGTAACATATTTTGACGCTTTCAAAATTATTTTACTCTGTTCTAGCTTTTTGAAATTTATTATGCATTTGTGGTAAACGCGAGCTACACAATATATAATATTATAAATAAATTTAAATAAGTTATTATTAATTTAATTTTTCACTTTTTGAAATAAGATCAACTGCAAGTATCATCGCTACAAAGGAAAATTAAAATGATGCCATTTTTTTTTCTTCTTTAATATTTTTTAAACTGAGTGCATAAAAATACACCGACGTATACTATCCCAAATCAGATCAACTCGAAGTTAGGAGTTCTCTTAATTTTTATCACATGGCAAGGACAGAATGCATTCCACGAATGCTTTAGCGTCTTCATTGTGCTTTAATACAAATAATACTTATTTAAATATGTTGTCGAATCAGTTATCAAACTTTTATATACCATTCGATTAAACCTAAGCATCGGTAGCTACCAGTTTTTCGTAAGCGCCTCTTACATTTTTATGCTCCTTGCTAAAAAGCTATGATTAACATAAATGAACAAATAATGCAACATTGTATCTAATCTCGTGACGTGTATTAACGCGCAATGATGCCAAATATTGGCCTCACTCGCAATTCCTAAATTTACGTTACTAACATTTGAGGCAGTGAGAAGAAAAGGGATGTAAGTGGACATTTCCAATTTTTGAGTAAAACGCGTTTAAAGATTAGCTCCTAGGTAGACTTTCATTGAAATTGTTTTCTAAATCATGCTGTACAGCAGCACCTACCAGGACTACTAGTAATATCTCTTCCCCCAAGACAGAGGAGGGATTTATCTGCCATTTGTACCGGTTATCTACGAAATTTCAATTTTGCCACTTAAATCCCTTTGCTTCTCACTGCTTCATTTGTTCATTATAAGGACGATAAATGAATTGAAAATACTGTGTTCGACTCACGTAAACTCAAATTACACGCTGCTCGCTCGGTCCCGTCTACAGTGCTAGCCAAATTAATAGACTAAAGAGTTTTTTTGTTTGTTTTTTGTACACCATTTGTACTAAAATACTGTTTATTTTACTGTTAAAGTACAGTACATACTGTACACTGATTATTACCTTATTTTAGCATACTTTAATGTTTGCAGGTGGCAGCACTGTCTGCTTTGTTTATGTTCTATCTACCTACGAGGAACATAACCTCAATCAGTTTAAACAGTTCACTAGTTCTTTTTATTAGTGTATTCTGTTAAATTTAAGGTTAGTTTTAAGTAATTAGTGAGTATGCGTATGTGAGTATATATAATAGTGAGTATAAACAATTTGTAACCTCCTTTTTTAAAAAGTGTTAAAAAATGGTGTAAACCTTGTGAATAAAACTTAAAATGTTCATCAAGAACAAGGGAATGCATACTAAATATTAGATAATTATTTCACTGTTCGTTAATGTGCCTATAGTTATGTAATCAATAAAGAATTTGCTTTTAAAACAGTCTTTGTCTAATAATTTGGCCAGCACTGTATACTGTAACTTTGAGGCATTACTGCTTTATACATCTGAAAAGTAAAAATAATGTTGCGACCAAATGGTATCCCGCAAACCTGTCTACGGTTTTAGATGCTAAAAAAATTGTGAAATAGAAGGGCGGCAATAAAAAGCATTAAATCGACCAGAAATAAGTTAATTGACGGAGAAAAAACGAAAGTGATTAATGTTATCAGCAATGAAAACAAGTAGTATTTTAAATATTCACTAAAAAGTGGATTACAGAAGTCGTTTAGGTTTTATTCATTAAGTGTTTGAACACAATGTGGACGAATAATATTATTGACGGTTTAGAGGGCGGAGACGGGGGAATCATGTCCCCACTACCCTCCCCTTGTATCCGATCCTGACAGGGGTTGCGACTCACTGGTTGGAGAACACCGATGATTTGAAGCAACATTTTTAGCAACTAAATAAGCCGAATGCTGTGTTTCATAGAACATAAAAAAAAATGTAAATCTCGGAAAATAAATCTACAATCCAGAAAATCTCCGTCTTAGATTTCAGTTTTTCAAACATTTTGTAAGCTCTTTTTTTTTTTTTTTTTTTTTCAATGTTGTGATTATATGTCCTCAAATATTTTTTTTTTCATTTAAACACAAAAATCCTATCGATCTTATAGTTTCTGACAAAAGAAAATAAATAAAGGTAGTTCTCGGATTTATATCAACACAAGTAAATAATGTTGAATGTGGGGCACATTACCCACTCGATTCATCAGTGGGGCAAATAATCTGTAATCAGGTGGGGCATATTACCTTTTTGTCAAGGTTAATCGCCCCACCACCTCTTGTTCAAACATCAATCCAATTTTGCTGCAATCAACGGTAATAGCTTTCTATATGATTTTCTCTTACTCTTCCAGGCCCCACAATATATGCCCGTAAAAATTTTTAGGTCCAGAGATTTTCTCTTTAGAATCTCAATCTGTAGGTGTTCTAGTGTGAGAATATCTTGGGTAGACATGTTGAATCCTGCGCAAAATAATTTTACAGGCAATCAAAGATAGCGGCCATTTTGGTTCACTTGCTCATTACATTTTTCGCAACGTACATACCCATAAGTTTAATTTTAGTTTTGAACTGAGATTTTTGGGGTTTAGAAACTCAATTAATGTAATAGTTATGTCATAAAAGCCGCTCTGGCTATTTCCACAATTTTTACGTGAGATATCTCTGACGTTTTTTGTTTAACATTCTAGTTACTAAAAAGTGTACAAAAATTTGTAACTCCTAATGGAACCAAACGATTTTAAAGTATAAAATCTGGCTCTGAATGATGTTCTCACCCCCCCCCCCACCTTCATTAGCTACGCCAGTGCTCATAGTTATTTATCGTCTGCTATCGAAGTAATTGTTTTAGAGTAAAAATATTCCAGTTCCAAAAACGTTTTGTTTCATGTTTTTCTGTGACAATAACTATTTAAAAGCAATGGCTGATATTTCTAAACTGAGTTCAGAAAGTTTTGGTGTGCAATTAAAAATATCTAAAGACAGTTTTTGCTAACAAAAATGTTTTATATGTCGAAACAAATCAAGAGAAAAATTTTGTTTAACAAACAGTAAATGAACAAAAACGAGTTAGTGGAGCTGCTGAAGTACCCAAAGACGCAGTATTGAAAAACGCTGCAAGAAAATATAGTGTGTCGTTGCAGCAACCAGCACTACAAGAAATATACGCAAGGAAAAACACTAACAAAAATGTTAGAAACAAATGCACAAACAAGTTATTTTGAAAGTGAAAACAAAGTTTTAGAAAAATCAGAAAGTACTGAAGGAGGTCGAAATCGCAGATCAAGATCAACACCTCGTCCTTCGTAAAAAGCCACGATACTGCAGAAAATACCAACTGTGTAATATATAGCTGCATTAGATCGAGATTAAAATATGGCAGTGTGTGCAAGGCCGCTGAGAGCCAAGGCAGGCCCCTGGTCAGTTTAATCGGTGCCCCCCCCCACCACCTATAAAACTTATAAATTTATTAGTACTCCGGTTCCTAGCCAGGTCCCCAAAGGTCCGGGCCCCTAGTTTCTGACTAGGCTGGCATTGCCTCTCATCAGCCCTGCAGTAATGACAGAATGAAATATAGGATCTGTACTTCTGATCGAGCAATAATGTTTGTAGTGGCTCCAAGTTTTTTTCAAGACGAAGTTTTTGAAAGAGTAGCAGATCTTAACAGTGATACGAATGTTTCTGCTGCGAATTTATATGCACATTAAAACTGTATAAGCTCTTATATTCGAAAGTATGAGCGAGAAACCAATACACAATTTGCGCAACGTCTATCCTCAAAATTTTAACTATTTCAAAAGGCAAATGAAGCCTCTTTGCCTCTTTTGAATGCTGAGCATAGATTTATTCTTTCAGAAATAAAAGAATTGATGCTCAATTTAGATGAAAATGCATTGATTTATATTAATAAAATAAAACTACTTCTCGTAAGAACGTATAACAAAATAATTTTTTCTGTTCTTCCTAAAGACATTTCTTAGTTTTCTCTAGTCATTTATCTCCAAAAGTACTTGTTGCTGCTATTCGCTCACAAGATGCTGTAAAGATTGCGGAATACATCTTGAGAAAATCATTATAAGATGTTGATTTTAGACTACAAGATAAGCTCTGCTATGCGAGTAAAAATGGTTCAGGACGCTCAATAATAGTTAAATAATGATTCAATCCCTACGCACAAATATTGAAAGCTTGAAAACAGAGTTTGAAGTTTTTGTTAAGGGATGTAGTGAGAAATCGGAACTGTGCAAGTATTGGGAAGGTTTTCGTTCCCTGGTATCATTCGTAAAACACTTGATTATTTCTGATCACGTAGGAAATTTGAAATTACACGTTCAAACTGTTGAGTTACTGTTTCCTGTCTTTCGTGAGCTTGATTAAATTAATTATGTCTATATGTAACATAGTACATGGAGAGGATAGGACGCTATAAAATGAGTATCCCTACCTGTAGGAAAAATTCATTCAAGGTAAATTTGTTGCTTAAAAAAATAGTAAATTAAATGTTGTGGAGCCAGACAAGAAGTTGGAACAAACGGATTCAACGGTTACAGGAATGTGCCAGAGGAATTGCAGGGCAGACAGAAGAACGTATGTTGTCGAATGGTGTTTAGTGTATCATGAAATTTTAATGATATGCAATGTGTTTCGTGGTCTTACGAATTCTCATTTAATAGATCACTGTGAGAGTGTCTCGTCTCATTATCTTTATAGGCAATCATACCTAGTATTTTGATAAAATGTCAAAAGACTTGTTGATTTTATGTATCAACATATAAATTCCTATGAGATTTCTGAAACAGTGCAACTTGACAGCTTTCTCACTAAACAACTTGTAAATGATAGTGTCACGATTCGCTTCCTCTGTATCATGAATCACTGATCAGAACAGTATCTTCAGTTTAAACAGAAGACATTTGTTTCAAAAACCTAAGAAATTGTCTGATTTATTTTCGAAAGTCAACCTACCATGCTTTGATGCACACAGTTCTTCACAAAATATCACTTCCAAGCTAATGGGAAATAATCAACTGTAACAAGAGTACAGAGACATGGAAAAAGCGAAAGAAAAGGGAGAATGCATTAAAAATATGTTAGCTCATGACTTGTTTCCAACAAACACATGTGATGGTGATTCACCTACCAAGCTAGATATTATCGTTGCACAGTTGCAGAAATATATGTTGCCAAAACATTTTCTATTTAGCAAAGTAACCCCGATGAAAACTGCCCTCATTATCTATTTCATGTCACAAGTCCGCTAAATAAAGAAAACTTTTGGAGAAGTTATCAGCAATGTTCGGCACGGATCCATTTCTATATGCTCTTTTGATGAACTTCATGTTGTGTTCGATAGTTATTTGCAACATTCTGTGAAATAATCTGAGAGGATTAAAAGAGAATGAACTAAGGGCACAGTAAACCTTGCTGTAACTGACAGAAAAACACTAGTACCTATGCAGGTAGTAAAGTTCTGTTCTTCAGTATCAAATAAGGAAAATTTACAGCAACTAGCACGCAAGGAAATAAAAGAAATTTCCCAAAATGCTACATTTTCAGCGATTACTAGCAGTTTAACTGTTAATGAAGAAGCAATCTGCAATGCTTTTCATGGGAGATTTGAGACAGATCGTTGAAGAACTTAATTAGAATAACTCGTTGGCAGAAATGGATTCCACACATAGACTGGGTAGATAAAAATGGTTCAAAAAGAGTGGTTGTGGCATCAAATGATACAGACGCAGTAGTGCAATAACATGCAATGCAAAAACAGATCGTAACCTTTTTCAAAAGAAACTAAACTTGTATTTTTCGTTTATTATGTTGTTGAAGAAACACGAGTTTAAAATGAGCATTCTGGGTTATTTATTAATTTTGTACACTTTTTAGTAACTAGAATATTCAACAACAAATGTCGGAGATATCTTCACGTAAAATTGTGTAAATAGCCAGAGCGGCTTTTATGACATAATTATTATATTAATTGACTTCCTAGACTCCAAAAACTGCAGTTCAAAATTAAAAGTAAATTTGTAGCTACGGTCGTTGCGAAAAACGTAATGAACAAGTGAACCAAAATGGCCGCTTTCTTTGACGGCCTGTAAAATTATTTCGCGCAGGATTCAACATGTCTACCCAAGATATTTTCACATTAGAACACCTACAGATCAAGATTCTAAAGAGAAATTTTCTGGACCTAAAAATTTTTACGGGACTACATTGTGGGGCCAGGACTATACTGTATAAACAGATAATTTAACAAAATATTGGAACGCTAGTTACTTTAACAAAAGTTTTTAAAAGTGCTAACTTGAATCAAGCGTTAAAAAGTGTCGCTCTTATCTTTCACTTTGCTATGACGCTGTAATTACCGCTAAAAATTCGCTAAAAATGGCTGTAGCGTATGCATAAAACTGTTTTCTACACAAATACTCTTAAAAATTTCGACACGGCCGCACCCTTTTTCTGAAATTGTGAAATACAGTTACTGGGGCAACTTATCTGACGGGGCATAATACCCCAACTTACTCTAACTACGTCTGTCATGCAGCTGATTCAAATATCCGCAAACCTAACTTACGTTCATTAATAACTTAACTCAACTGCTGCTTAGGTTCGAGTATTTAACCCATTTTAATGAAGAGTTATTGACTGTGATGTATTTGTACTTTGATAGTCACCCCAATGTTACTATTTCATTTATTTCTTACATTTTCTAAAATTATTTTTATAACAGTTGAACGTTTATACTTTCGATTACGATACGCCACAGATTCGCGAACTTTGTTTTAGCCCAGTAGAGTACGAAGCACTTCGTTGCTTTACTTAGAACCTTTACTGAGCGTTGTTTCAAAAACAGGGATGCAGTGTAATATTTACTTTCAGGCCATACAGAACTAAATAAAACAT
Organism: Uloborus diversus; assembly: GCF_026930045.1. Lineage (NCBI taxonomy): Eukaryota > Metazoa > Arthropoda > Arachnida > Araneae > Uloboridae > Uloborus > Uloborus diversus. Next base: position 159,960,475 of record NC_072737.1, on the reverse strand, counting down.
TAAATAAAGGTTCTGAGGCGTTCCAAAGTCCTCTAGTAAAGACAAAATACATGTAAATGTCCAAAGACAAGTGCGAAATTCACCTGACCCTGTGAAAATGCTCCCCGGGGACTTTAGGAATACTATATAATTATTGAATGGGGTCGTTTCCGAAATTTTAAAAGTATTTTTTTCTGAAAGAGCATGCTTAAAACATAGGATCTGATCTTTTTTTTTTTTTAAATTTGACTAAGTGTAATATTTAAAAGAAATGATTTAATCGTGTGCTGTCATTGTTTATGCTACCGCCGATGACATCACAACTGATTAAATGCCATTCATTGTTGCCATTAGCAGAGCGCAATGCTTAACTCGAATCTTTACTCACGTCTACTGGCAACCATATGGTTGATAGCAAGATTAGAGCGCAATATTGAATTTGCTTCTTAATAATCATAACTTGGAAACGCGGTGGACAAATGCGCCAAAGTACATCATTTGTGACATCATAAAGACCTCGCTTTATTTTCAAAATCGGACATTTTAATGAATAATTAAAAATTAAGCGTTGGGAAAATGAAAGTTTTTCTCGCCCCATGTTTTTTCCTTTTTTTTTTCCTTTGCTTATTCTATCAATTTCACTAAAAGTAGTACTTTTGACTGATATAAACAGGGGAGGGGGAGAAACAGGATACTTTAAAAAAGTTTTAACGTCAATATTGTTTTTGACTACGGGAACTTTTAAATAAAAAAGTAGTTAATATTTTCCCCTTCCATTTATCGTTCTTTTTGTACATCACCACCCCCGTTCCTCTGAGTCGAGGGCTATCCTTCTTCTCTTGATTTTCTGAAGTTTTTGACTAAAATTAGAATGCTCCGGTAATTATAAGACCTGTATAGTCGTTGTAACCCTTTTGCAAACTGAATTTTAAGGAATTTATGTTACTTTTACTTTCTGGAAAACTGAATTTTTAGTGCAACTTTTATTTATTTATTTATTTTTTTTTTGAGTCAAGTGGTGGGAAATGTTTCAGGATGTTATCTTTCTTTACAGAAGTTAGAATTTTAGTCCCGCTGTTCTCATTTTCAGAAATTTATAGGCGTGTTGATATAAAAAAGCACTTGACATATAGAAAAGCATTATGCTAAATTCCCTTATCAAGAATGAATTCGGAAAACGTATCAAGGCCCTTATCCAGGACTTTATTTCCAGGACCAGTAATTCCATTTTACTAAAAAGGAATATAATGGCAGTTAAATATTTTTTCCCATTTTCTTCACAATAAATATCCCAAGTTTCTTGCATACCGCTTTATGGGGTTGTCTACACAAACAATTGATCCGGTGATCGATGCAAAGAATAATAGATTGCAAGTACATTCATAAGACGTATATTTGTGTATCCACCCAGTTACCATGGTAACTACTTTTTTTCTGTCATCCAATATGATTGTTGATCCAATAGTTTTTGACGCATTTAATAGCTAAGTTTCGTTTTTCCTTAATGGATAAACGCAACTCTTGAAGTCAAAAAGTCTTTGAAAAATATGATTAAAGCTTGGACAAAATCTAAGAAGCTTATTTGTGTGCTATGAAACTTATTGAAACCCTTTTAAATAAAAATCCATAAATACTTACCGTACTCATATCATAAAAATGTATTATAGGTTTTTATAAGTTTCCGAGTATTTTAAAACTCAAAAAAGTTTTACTGCAATCGAAACTATATTTATATACATTTTATAACCATGTCTCAAAAACTATATTTGTTTCAATTAAGTGTCTGCATTTTTATCACTTAAAAATGCACATTTTTTCTTATTTATGCATGTTTAGCCGGATATATGAACATTTTTAAAAAAAATTAAAAATCACAACTAAATTTGGCATAAAGCTATAATTAATCTTTATTTCTTAATAGTCTTAGTATATGAGAGTCAATATATTTATAATATTTATAAGATTTACACACTTTTTTACCTTAAGACATGATACGCGTTGGCGTATTATGTTTAAAATCTTTGAAACATATTATTTAGACAGATACTGTAACAATTTTTCTTGTTTTGCATTAACAATAAATAATTGTTCAAGAATAAAATGTTTTGATGCTTTAAACTTTAAAATAAAGTTTAAGCTCTGCATTGAATACCGTATTTTCTGATATTACGACATTACCTTTTACTAGTGTAAATATTATGATTGTTAGACTAAGTGCGTAGTCATTATTCCAAAAAGGCATTTAAAAATTTAATTTTTATGCTAAGTGTTGATGTTATAAAATACTTGTCAAAAATGGTTACAGTACCAATATATAACAATGCGCAGTGTGCGGTAACTTACTGAAAATAACATGATGTTGTTTAAAAATAATTAGTATTGTTTATTATGCATGAAGTAATAAAATGTAGTTGTGCATTATAGTCTGATAGTGTTTTAACAGTGTGTTTTAGCTGAAAAGTAATATAACTTACGAATTTTTAATTACTTCTTTGATGATATATCATACTTTCTTAAGACGTTAAATGCATCCATCCTACATTAAAACAATTTTTTTCGTTGTAATCACATAAAATCAGCAGTATCTTTTTGATAATTTACCCAAAACTATGTTTGAAATGTTTGTCTATTTAAGTGAAATTTTATAAGGTAGAAGATAGGTAGACACCTAAAAGTATGTAGAGTTAAGAAGAAAGTTGAAAACGATTGCAGACACTTAAGAATTTGTAGAGTGATTATTTCTGCTATTTTGATAACAATTAATTAAAAGCTACACTACAGATAAAGAATTGAGAAAACATTTTGCAGTTTTATTTTCCATTTGACTTACATAGTATAATAAAAGTATTACTAAAAACAATTTAATTCATTTATATAAGTTATTATATTTTACTCGTATACATTTAAATTTAAACACAACAGTTATTTGTGCTTCAGAAATCATTATTAAAGTGAAAAAACAACTTTAGGAACAGTTTTTAAAGTCAAAAGAGGCTAAGGTTTTTCTAGGACTTACTTTGAAATATTTATCTTTTATTCTTATAAAGCGTTATTGAAATGCTTTGTCATTCTGTTTTTTTCCTTGGTTTTTTGTTTGTTTTTTTTTTAATTTGATAGTATATAACGGTTGTGCTAGCTTGATGTTATGCTAAGAATTCCTGTCTAAGTATGAAATACAAAAAAAAAAAGTTACTTGTGTTTTGTCTGTTGTGGTTTTTGGAAAGGTGGTGTTTTGAGAGACGACATCAAGTAGAATGACTTCATGCATAGAAAATCTTTGAAATTACTCCTTACCATACCGTTACTTAAAAAAAAAGTTTTGTGCAAATAATAATCAATCAGGTACCAAAATTCATGGCACTGGTATTTTTTCTGGTAAACAGCTCTAAGTTTCTATGATAAAATGAAAAATCTTTAGTGTGCTTATCCCCTTCAGTCGGAATTATGAAATATTGGCCCAAAAATGTTGATATTTGGTACACAGTGTACTATGGTAAAGGGTATCTTATAGGCAAAATTTTGAGTTTGTAGGAAAAAAATTAAAAAAGTTATGGCACGTCAAATAATCCGGACTTATATTTTTAAAATCAATATTTCATATACAAAAACGATAAAATACCGAACAAACTTCATTATAAAATGTTCTACAAACAAATATAAAACATAATATAAGCGTTTGAAACGATTAATTAAAGATTATATATTTTTAAAGAAATCAGAAAAAAACCTCGCTTTTCAAATGAAAATCTATGGTTGGAAAAATGAGCCACTCTCTACCTCTCAATCCTTATATGTCAGTGTTGTCAATCCTAGAACGAAGAATTGTTTCACAGATTATAATAAGTAGAATCTAAAGAGTCAACTACAAAAAATCAACTAATTAAACCAATTGTTAAATGATTAACAGCTGTTTAAAGTGTATGTCCGGTATACCGGACACCAGGTCTGAAGGGGTTATACAAGTTATAACTTTTTTCCCCAACAGATAAGCAGTTTTGTTAAATGTATCTAAAATGTATATAATAATAGTAGAATTTCAAGGCTTTTTTTTCTGTCAAGAAGAAAAATATCTTTGATATAATTATTACATATCAGGACGTATAATTTATTTATCAGATTAAATATCATTAAACAACGAGAGTAACAAGTTCTAGAAGTCATTCTCCTAATCACGCAATTCCTTTCAACAATACTGATGTGTAGCGAAATAAATGAGATATAATATCTGCCATTCTCATCTTTTTTTAACTAGCATTTCTTCTGCATTTTCCCCTTTCTTTTCGTTGTTCTTCTTATCCTCGCAGGCACTGTCTCCCATGAATAAATAATCCATTTCTTAGGGCCCATCAAGCGGGGGTGGGTTGATATCACGTGACACGTGGGCGGCACCGAACTTGTAGCGGACGTTCCTGCGACGGACTTCATTAAAAGTTAATGCTCGGATGGTCACGTTTAAGGGTCTGAAAGGGTGCTGAGGATATCCCGTTTTATTGGGTGATGTGGTCCAGTTACGGAGGCATTATGTGCGAGGTTCCGAGCTGCAGTTAGTCAAGTGTGCAAATTGCTCGCTGAAGTGGACTGATTGAGGATTTGAAGACTATCTTCTTGATCTAGGAGCTTTGAATTTATAGTTTGAACATGAAAATGTTGTGTTGTGTTGTCAGGATTCGTACATTTTTTTTTTATTTTGTTTGGATTGGGCATTATTTATGAGCTGGAATACTATTATACAGGGTGTTTCAAAATGAATAGGTGTTTTTTAATAAGTTATAATATTTATTACACCAAACTTACAGCCACAAGTGATATATCAAATGAAAGAGAAACTCAAACAATTTTGTTTGTTGGCATCAGTGTTCATGCGCGTGGAATATTTCTGCTGCAATCCGCCTTGTAGCAAAGATGGCGACTAAAGAATAGAAAGCGTTTTGTGTTTTACAGAAAACTTCATCTTTCTGCAAGATGGTGCGCCGCCTCACTGGCATAATGAGGTACGCGATTGGTTTAACGTAACTGTACCCAACCGCTGAATTGGCCGTAAGGGGACTAATGACAGGTCTTGTTTCTCATGGCTTCCACGGTCACCCGACCTAACGCCGTGGGATTTCTATCTTTGGGTGTTTATTAAGGACCGTGTGTATGTGCCTCCACTGCCAGCCGACCTTCCCGAATTAAAGAACAGGATTGAAATAGCTGTTGCAGTAATTACTAATGAGACACTCATCAAAGTTTGGGAAGAACTCGCATATCGTCTTGACGTGTGCCGAGTGACGAATGGTGCTCACATTGAACACTTGTAGGCTATTATGTAAAACTGTTTGAGTTTCTCTTTCATTTGATATATAACTTGTGGCTGCAAGTTTGGTGTAATAAATATTATAACATGTTAAAATCCCGCTATTCATTTTGAAACACCCTGAATATTGCACCAACAGGACGAATTTGAAAACATTTACTTGTAATAACAATCCGAAATTTGTTTGAAGACATTTTATATAATTATTTTCTTTTTCTTTTTTTGCCACATAAATCAATTGAATAGTTTCAGAAATATGCTTCACAAGAGTTCAAATTCCTATTTATGAGATAAAACGTATGGAATTTCTTTATGCCTCATTATTATGAATTGGAACTACCTGACTTGTTAAAGTTACCTATTAACGGTAAAATGTCGGGAAGGGTGAGGATCCCTTTTTATTGGGTGTTGTGGTTCGGGCATTATTTATTATAATAAACGCTATTATACAGTGTCACAATACGAAATATTTGAACACATTACGCTGCAAAATTCGTTTAGTGAAACTTATAAAATTATTTCTGCAATTTATTCATATCAAGTAATTACTTTGAACTTCATTTAAATATACTGCCGTGAGCAGGTAAAGGGCAGTAACTTCAAATTTTTGATTTTCTTCGATTTTTTTAATGTATTGTACATAAGCTTTGTTGTACAAACTCGCTTATTTGGTTTCCGATTAAAAATAAAAAAAAGCGTTAAAAGGAACAGCGTGGAAAAAAAAACGTCTAAGTCCAGCATTTCTCTACTATTAGTATGGGCTCCAAAACGTGTTTCTTCAAATATCTCGAAAACCCATATCTGCAGATACGGCTGTTAACCTGCCCTGAGTTTTTGATTTTAATTTTTTCGAAATATATAAAACTTAACTTACACTCAAAAATGTCCCAACCCTGAACATACAAATTAATATGGCAAAACTTTTAGCACTCCTTTAAATAGGATTATCTAAAATTTATACAACTACACTGGGGAAGATCGTCAGGTTTATCGACAAATTTATTAAAATTTTGTCAGACTTAGCGGAAATTCACACTGCCAATAATTTTTTTAAAACATAACTCCAAGAATTATCCACAAATAAATAAATGAGGATTAAAATAGAGTCATACAAAAAGAAAGGTCAGAACACTTTATACTTTTTTGTTTACGTTTCACTTTATACGTTTATTACTATGCAACACACATCGGTTGCATAGTAATGAACGTTTTACACTTTTTAAAGTTTTAAAAGTATTGTTTGGAATCCCTATTCAGAGCCATAAGAATCTACCCGGTGTCTAAGCAATGAACTAAAGCGGTAGAAAATACCAAGTTCTCGTCGAATAAGGAGGATTTTTTTTAAATTAAAATTCGAGTGCCTATTTGTTCTCATTTATTTTGGCTTTGAAAAAATGTAACGAGAGTAAAGGAGCCAAAAGCTTTATGAGATGGTTATTGAAATAAAGCAAATATGTCGCAGATTGAGAGAAAACTTCCCACTGACAACGAAAACTTTAAAGTGGGAACTGGATTTTTTTTTTTTGTATAAATATCGTTTAGTCGCCTAAAAGATATCTTTAATATCTTTTAGGTGACTTAAGATATCTTTAATAAAGATATCTTCTATCACAGTCCCCCGGGGGGCTACGGAAATGATTTTTTGTATGCATATTCTTGTGGGGCCATTGAGTACATTTACCAAAATTCAACCCCCGGAGTAATTAAAGTTTAAAAATCACTAATTTCCCCTAAACTCTTATGTACTTACTCTCAGCTCATAGGGTTCGTTAAATTCTGACTGCAATTGCAAGGTTTGAACAGATCTGACAGTAATTCAAAAGTTAGGTATCTTAGACTCTTTTAATTATCTTCTGTAATAAAAATTAATTTTAACAAAAGATAAAACATTGTATTCCAACGATCTAGTTAAAAACGCAAAATTTAATGTGCTACTTGATAGTTAATGCGAAAAAATTAAATAGGTTCCAAAGTAGAATCATGTTTTAGTAAATTTTAAAAGATGGAGTAAGGCACATATAAAACTAATCCCTCAATTTTTACGTAGACCATTACTTTTGATATAAGTACAGTAACATTCTTTTGTACTGAGAAGTTTCCAAAATACGTAAAATACACCACCAGCTCAGTTATTCAATCCGAGGATTGCGGTTTCGTGCTTTTTAGCACTCATCAACCTGGAATAGGAATCACATGAGCTGGAGGCGAAAAACTTCTTAAGGGAGTCAAGAGAGCGAAACAAACTGGTAGCTAATGCTACCAGTTTGTTTGGCTCTCTTGTGCTCTTGTAATTGGCTCTTTGTTTGACCCTCTTAGCTTCCTTAAGAAGTTTTTCGCCTCCAGCTCATGTGATTCCTATTCCGGGCTGATGAGTGCTAAAAAGCACAAAACTGCAGTTCTCGGATGGAATAACTGAGCTGGTGGTGTATTTTAAGTATTTCGGCCTTAGCCCTGGATTAGGGCAGTAACTTACTAAAAAAATGTTTCCAAAAGCTTGATCATTAACAAAGTCAAGATATAAGAAATTTAAAAATAAAGTTACAACTTGCGAAAATAAAATATTCATAGGAGTAAGAAACAACCAAGACATTTTTCCCATGCCTTAAAACGAAAAGGATCCCGTTGTAGGTGGCCTAAAATTCTATCACGCACTAAAAACATTCACAAATTATTAGTTAAAAATTAATTAAATAATTCAGCTAGTCGAATACTGATATTTTTTCGTTTTGTTAGCCTACTTTCCCAGTAAAAGTCAGAAAAAGAAGAAAAAAGCATGAAAGAAGGCTTAATGCATCTTAAAAATATCGTGAAAAACAAAAAAAAGTCAAAAATAAATAAAATAATTAAATAAATATTGAAAAATTAAAAATTGGAAAGTAGGGTATTGAGATGGGGAAAAATGTCTGTCGGTCTGTCGGTCTGTCTGTCGGTCTGTCTGTCTGTCGGTCTGTCTGTCTGTCCCCCCCTAATAACTTTTGAATGAACAGTCCGATTCGAACAAACTTTTTTTTGTTCGAAAGATCTCGGCGAGGACACCTCATTCCCATATTTCACTTTTTGATTTGAACTATTTTTTGTTCAATTTTGAACAGTTCAAAAAAAACTTAACATTAGCGCCTACGGGGAAATTCAAAGCAATTCCGAACTGTGAGGCGAATTTGCTTCAAACAAACTTTGTAGGAAAAAGCTTTTGATAAAAAAACTTGTATATAAGATATCTTTTTGATTTGAACAATTTTCCGTTCAATTTTGAACAGTGCAAATCCCTTAACATTAGCGCCTACGGGGAAACTGAAAGTCAATGTAGATTCCGTACTTGAAGGCGGATTTACTTCAAACAAACTTTGTTGGAAATAGCTCTTGACGACCTACTCCCGACTCCAACTCCGAGAATTTAGGGGGACCTGACACCGACTCTGACTCCTGTTCCCGACAATTAATCGGATTCCGACTCCCCGACTTCGACTCTGACTTCGTAGCTTTGGCAAACATTTATACACGGAGGACAAATGACTGACTCCGATTCTTGGATATTCGACTCCGACTCTTTTATCCCAAAATGAGATTGACTCCGACTCCGACTCCGCTGCTGTGGTTTTAACTGTGAAATAATTATTGTTGATATGATTTGTTTTTATTTTCACGCTAAAGTTTTAATTTAGGTATTTAGTTTTCGGTGAATAAACTCGAAAAATATGCGCAGACGATTTTTTTTTTTTTTGACAATGAAAATTATTTCTTTAAGTTGACATTTTATTGTTTTTTTTATATTTTGGTAAGTGCATTAATTCGTTTAAAAAATTATTTTCGGCAACAGGGGAAAAAGAAACGAATTTTTTAATATGATGTATTTATTTTAATGAACTTATTATTATTTTTTCGTTTTGAAAGCTGTTAAAAAAATTTTTAATGGAAAGAAGTGTATTAGCTGCTTTGTTTAAAAGGTGCTGCTATTTTATTTGTTCGTTTTTTTTTTTGAAGAAAAGTAAGGAATATTTTATTCCTAGAAATCAGCTTAAAATATTAAAAAAAATATGTTTGAAAAAATTTGCGATTTTAGCTATTTTTCAGAATATTGATCAGGTACTAGAAAGTAGTATGGGTATACGGGAAAGTAGGCTCGTCTAGTTCTAGACGGAACTTCTTGTTAAGCTTCTGAAATGTGCTTTTGCTTTAAAAAGAAATAATGTATTTGAGCAATATCACGGTGTAATATATGTACAATGTAAGAAAAAAATCGGAATTATTTATTTATAAGCATACATATACCTATTTATAGAGAAATTAAAGTACACGTAAAAACTCGAAATAAATAGGGCTCAGTCGATTTTATATTCACATAAGTTGGAAAGGAGAAAAAAGCAGGAAAATCCATGAGTACAATAAATTTCGACAAAGTATCCATCTTTTGCATTATATGTCATCTTGAATCTTTCTTCTCTGTTTCCATAGCAACACATCCATTGCCCAAATATCAATTGCATGGACCCGTTCATGTGTGATATGCTCTCCCTCAATAAGCTGCTTATACCTGGAAAGGAAAAAGATGCTTTTATTTCAGAAATGAAAAATGATATTTAGTTCTGAACTTTTTCCTTCCCTGCATTTTTTTAAACGTCGTACAAAGAAAGATATTTTGATTTTAACTGTTTCTCATGCATCTATGCTTCTGATATTTGCATTGACTATATATATTTATGTACATAGTATCTATCTATATACTATATATATATATATATATATATATATATAAATAAATAAAGGGTGTCCCAAAATTAAAGCAAGATTTGAATTTGCCGCCATTTTTGCAATAAATGGTTGGCAACCCTGAAAAAAGAACAATTTGACAGCTGAGAGTTTAGGGTAATCAAAAATGGAGCCTTATACGATACAATAACGCGCTTTCATTATTGAACAATTGTTTCAAAAATAATGAAAGTTGAGGCTGGTCAAGCAGTTACAGTTATTGGCGCTCGGTATCGCAACACGGTAATGCACGGGTGGTTGTGGGCTTGTTGACATAGTCCTTTGAATTCAAATAACCCCATAAGAAGAAATTTAAAAATGTTAAATTACACGATCTAGGGTGCCAACTCTGATGACCGAAATGAGAGAGTATGCGACTAGGAAATGCCTTATTCAGTAATTGAAATGTTTCACTCTCGCTCTAGCTGTATGGTACAATAACACCCCATTTTTACTAACCCTGAACTCTCAACTGTCACATTGTTCTTTTTTCATGGCTGCCAACAATTTATTTAAAAAATGGTGGCAAATTCAAATCTTGCGTTAATTTTGGGACAACCTTTATATATATATATATAAATATATATATATATATATATATATATATATATATATATATATATATATATATATATATATAAAGTAAGTAACTTCACATACCATACATCGCATAGTGGTTTCTGACATTGTTACATTGGATGATGAAAAATTGACATTCAAGCTATTAACGTTTCTTATGAAGGAGTTACATAGAAATAATTTACCCCGGAAGAACATCCCGTCACAACTCCTTAAGGACTTTACTTAAGGCTTGTAAATCTACAAGACGGATATTAAAAGCTATTCTCAAAATATTTTCTTCATTATTGACGAGCTCTTACTTTTACTATTAAAAACATGCGGAGCTAAGAATAACGTGAACGATATCTGAAGGACATCCAACCGTTAGTCCAGTTGTTAGGGAATTGACCTTATCACGTTCAATTTTGCCTGTTGTAGGTTTAGGGGTCACAGTACCTCAAAATGATCAAACGATCAAAAAATATTTTATTGCTTATTTCAAAACTACAAATTATTCCAAACACATGGAGAAAGTTTAAATGCTTTAGTTCAAATATTTAAAAAGTTATGAGTAATTTTAGGTTATGCTCGCTATGTGTTCTTATGCAAAAGAAAAATTTGAAATTGCTTTTTCTCGGTGATCGTTTTTTAGTGTTTTCATATCATTAGGATCCCTAAGAATTTTTTTCTATTAAAGATACCGCTTAAAGTAATACTGCAGTCAGGATAATATATTTAACAAAATTGTGCATTGGATAAGCATTTTATAAATTACTCGAATGTTTAGTGCATGTTATACCTTTAAAAACAAAATTAAAAAAAAATGATTTATTACATAATTAATCACAGAAAATATTCCAATACCTATATAAACAAACGAATGCACAGATTTTTAGAGATGAATATTGTGGTTGCTTAGCAAAAATCTTTTTTTAAATAAGTGCAAAAACAAAAAAGCCTTAAAAATTTTTAAAAATTGAAATTTTCCTAATTTTTTTTGAATTTTTAAAAAATGTGGGCAATATTTTGAGATTTTGAAAGTAAATTATTGGTTGCGAAATGAGTGTGTATGTTATGGTTTCAAAAAAAAAAAAAAAAAAAAAAGCACAATATTCATAAATTAAAAAAAAAATGTACGAAAGGTATGTGACCCCAGTGAATAACTTGCAAAAACTATCAAATCAAAATTTGTTTGAAACTTCATTACTCAGAATTGCCTTAACAGTAAATAAATCTTTTTTGGGCAAACTATTTATTCCCCTAAACATTTCAGGCTAAACACACGAGTAAAACAGTGAATTTATTAATAAGTGTATTCTCAATGTCCCAAACACTGATGTGGTCACTAAATAACGTGAAATTATCCTTTACATTGTCACATAAGATAATGAAAAATTGATAGTCAATCTATTACCCTTTTTTGGTAATGAACTTTATCTATCCAAATTCTTGAAACTTAACTGAAAGTGCTTTTTGTGTGTTTATACGACATGTATATTGAATATTATTGTTAATACAGTAAGGGCTCGATTGGCACGGGATAGGTTTCAAGACCCCTCGTGTAAACCGAAATTTCATGTTGTTGAAAAGGACATGCAGACGATTTTTTATAAACATACTCAATTATTTTTGACGCTTGTAAGCACCCCTCAAACTGTTTTTAAACCATTTTTAACTATACATTACCGCTTCTTCTATAAAGAAATGAATTTTTACTGACTTAAAAAGTTATATTATTCAACGGCAAATACTGTTACGATACACAAAATCAATGATTAATGCGGGATACAAACAAATGAATTAAAATAGGTACGTACAGAATATAGTAATAAAAAACTTCACTGTAGCAGTAACAGTACGGTACAGTAGATACAGTAATCTTTATACATAAAGGGCTACTTTTGTCCGGGGTAAACTTTTAAACTACTGGACGGATTTTAACTATTTTTCACCATAATTAGCTACATTATCAGGGAACAACTTAGGCTATAATTTATTGCTAAAAAACTTATTTTAAAAACGTTGTGATCGAAAACAGTAAATTTCATGTAATTTCCCCACGTTATGATTAAAGATTAAACCCATTGTTTCGAAAATTCGTTGCCTTACAACTGCAATATTAAAAGTAATCATAATGAAAATTTTGAATCCTGGCTTCTCCGGAGCAAACATGAGTCTAAAATCATTTAAAGATTCGGAAACTCTACTTTTTGCACACTTAGGGAAACATAGTAGGGAATCGACCTAATTACTTTCAATTTTATATACTCGTGATAAAGTGAAAAGTATATATATTTTGCAAAAGCTACGAAATCGAATCTTGTTTGGAACTTCATTACGCACTATTACCATAAGAACTTTAGTCTTGTAGTAGTTAGGGAAATTGACTTAATTACTTTCTATTTTATCTACTCGCGATAAGGTGAAAAGTAAATACCTTACAAAAGCTATCAAATGAAATCTTGTTTTTCACTTCAATACGCACTATTGTCATAAGAACTTTAGTCCTGTTATACTTCGGGAATTGACTTAATTACTTTCAATTTTATCTACTCGTGATAAAGTGAAAAGTAAATACCTTGCAAAAGTTATCAAATCTTGTTTTGCACTTCAATACACACCATTGCCATAATAACTTTGGTCCTGTTGTAGTTAGGGATTTGACTTTATTACTTTCACATATATCAACTCTTGATAAAGAGAAAAGTACATATATTTTGCAAAAGCTATCAAATCGAATCTTGTTTGGAACTTCATTGCGCACTATTACCATAGGAACTTTAGTCATGTAGTAGTTACGGAATTGACTTAATCACTTTCAATCTTATCTAATCTTGATAAAGCAAAAAGTAAATACCTTTCAAAAGCTATCAAATCAAATCTTGTTCGGCACTTCATTACACACCATTACCATAAAAAACAAATAAATCTTTCATGAACAAATTGTTTCTTTCCGTAGCCATTTTAGGCTAAACACACGAGTAATTATACAGTGAATTCATTAAAAAGCATGTGTGAGTTTTCTGTTGTAAGTGTATGCCCATCGTCACGCACTCTGAAGTAGTCACTGGATAACGTGAAATTATCCTCGACATTATTACATAAGGGAATGAATAAGAAGCAGTTACATTTCCCATGCTTACAAAACTGAAGAGCAAGTCATCAAAATTCATGTGCGTGCATTCAGATTAAACGCACGCGAAAGTGACATTCAGACTCTGTCACGAAAGCGAGCCCTGAGTTAATTTCGCAGTTGTCAAGCTGTGTGGTGAGACATTATTACGTTTACTTTGATATGGATTATGCATTTGAAGGATAGAGAAGGAGTGTTGCTTTATATTTTTATTGATGATATTCTTGATTATTCTTTCTATTGTTTAACCAACGGTAACCTCTCGGTATTGCCCGTAGTTGCATATATTTTTTATTGATGATATTCTTGATTACTTGTTTTTTTAGAAAATCGCATGTGAAGATATGGTGGGTGAAAACTGCCTTTAATTCGAGCGAAGCAGAGACCTGTTTAGTAATATTTTGTTAGTTGAAATTGCAACCCTAACTCCAGTGGATAAACCCTTAACTCCAGTAGATAGCGTTCATTGTTGACCCCTTTTTTCTTTCTTCATTCTCCTGAAATGACATAGTCTTACCAGTACAACAGTTAAGTCACCGGATCCAGGTAAGCCTTGTCGCAATAAATCACTTCCCTACATGTTAAACATTAGCAAAAAAAGTTATCAAATTATCATGCTTTGGCGTAAGTTTTATTGTTGGTAACGTCAGGAGCGTTACTCGAACAGTGAATTACCTATATTATTTTTGGGGATTGTTTAACTAGCGGTACTCTCACGGCTTTGCCCGTAGTAGAAAATTAGAAGGTCATTTCATTCTCCTGTATCTTTACGGCTAACGTCTAATTCGCGTTAAAAAAATTTTTCTTAAAATATCTTCATATTTTTAGCAGATCCGAAGACTTAGCACACCGCTTAACAGAAACCAGTCTTAGAGATATTTTAAAGTAGAAAGGAAGTATCCTTTTTCTTGCTTAAAATGCAAAATATGATTTTTCCAAAATTAAGCACTATAGAAAATTGCCATTTTGCAGAGTATTAAGAAAGCCAAAGAGGTACAACATTCTGTCAATTCTTTGGGTGAAAACGTTGGTTTCAGACAGTTTGTGATCTTAATCTAGTTTTAAAAGAGTAAAAAAAGTAAACCCTATTAACACGAGGAAAAATTATTTTCATTCACTAATCTTAAAAGCTGGATATAATCTTCTGGATTTCTTTGTTTTACCTCTTTTAGTAGCCATTAGTCATCGACTACAAAGTCTCCCATTGATTATTTAATTGTGAATAGTATTTAAAAATAAAACTTTTAAAAATGTGCATTTCTCCGATGATACTATCTGCTACGTGTTTCGCTGAAACAAACTCAATATTTCATTTTTATAAAGGACAAGCTGCGTTGCCCTGCTTTTCCCGGTTCACCTTGGAAATAAAAATTGTGTCAAGTGGCGTATATTCAACAATCAGGCGTAAAAAATAAATTAAAAAAACATCATGATTTCCCTTCCAAACAATGTCGACATATATTAAAATACTTTTAAGAAATTAAATCCAGAAAGATGGATTTAAAATGCGTAACCATGGAAACACAAAATAAAATAAGTTTAAGGAATTAAAATGCGAAAGAAAATGGTTCACAATTTGAATGGAATCGAGATTTATTAAACTTGAATTAAAAAAGCTTGTAACTTTTTTTCCTTTCGAGATAAAAGCTTATTTTTTCGACCAAAGGTCGAGTTAGATCTGGAGTAAAAAAGGTCGCTTTTTCCAATGGCGTCCAAAAGAAAGCTGTGGGACAATTCCTTCACTTTTTATTGATTTATTTAATGAAGAAAGTAGTGCCTAAATTTCAGCTAAGCCTAAAAAAATTCGAGCTGAAAACGCAAATAACTCCCGCCGTAACAAAGTTAGAACATTGAAACAAATTGCGTAGAACGCGGAAAATTCTACCCTTTCTAACGATATGTAATATAATTATGTGCAAGTAATTTTTCACCCGCATATTTGACAATTTATGTGAAAATTGGACGTAAATAGGAATAAAAAAGGAACTATTCATCAAATTCTTTTCGAACTGCCCTGCAAACCTTCTCATAACTTAAAGGAACAAACTGTGAAAATTTCAGCAAAATCGGCCAGGTAGTTCTTGAGTTTTGCGAGTTCAAACACACAGACGCGTTTTGGAGACTTCATTTTATACTATGTAGAGATTATAACGCCAAGAAGGAGAATAATAAGCGACCTCGTTGCTAAAAAATACATAACAAAAAAAAAGGATGAATTGACTCTAAAGTTAAAAAAAAATCTGAATAATATTTAAATTTATGAAGAAAAAAAATGCTTTAATTATAAAAGTAGAACGATGAAAAATTATTTACTAAATAACCATATAGTTTATTTCCTTGGAATTTGATTAGTATTATTTTAATAAAAGCACGCATTTATATAAAATATATACTGTTAATTTCCTTTTTTTTTCTAACTTCTATTTAGTTTCACAAAAGAAACTTTTAAGGGTTTTTTGACTTTATGAAAAAAAAAGCAACATTGCTAGTTTTTTTTAAGCGTTTTATCACCATTTATAATTTGAAGCGTATTGAACATTTTTGCATTAGTTAAATATTGACTTACTTTATCAAAGAAATGTATAATTGCTTTTTAATTTGCGTAAAACGCTTAAAAGGATGGATTAAAATTTTCCCGCAAATTAAAACATCTTTCAACAGCTATAAGAAAAATACTTCCGCTTTTTTAAAATCCTTTTTGCTAGATCCAATACGATTTTTTTGTCTTTACTTTCTATTATCATTATTCATCTTTTATGCATTAACAGTTGAATCCATTTAGATAATAAAAAGATATTTAAAAGCAAGACACTTCTGTACAGAAAAGAGGAAAAAAAAGCCCTTTTTAGGGAAAAACTTAATGGATATAGAGCCGTTAGTCCATTTGCCTAAACGATACGGAAAGGGAAATACAGCAATAAAAATCCCTTTTAATATGGGGGAAAATTGCACCCGTTAAAAAAAAGATACTACTGTTAGAAAAGACTTAATAAAGTTGCCATAAAGGAGCTGATGTATTTCCGTGGTAGAAAAATGAACAAAAATCAGATAAAGGAAAAATACACGAAAATGTATGTTCAGTTCGCCCCCCACCCTGGTTGGGGAAGCAATAATGGACTTATAATGCAGTTCGTAATAACGATTCGTTGTTTTTTCCCACTCTGATGAGCCAAAAATGCTCGATTTGTAGCAGTAAAAAAGAGCGTAAAAACTGGGGAAAAAATGACAACTTAAGTAGTGTAATGTTGATTAATGTTGCAAATTACAGAAAGAGAAAAAAATCCTTTATTTTTAATGAACAATTATTAGCAGGAGAAAGAACGATACGATGTAGATTTGGATTGCTCTGCTCAGTTTAAAATATATCGTTTTGTTCCAAATCAACAGATGGCGTTACTATGTCTATTTATTTCTAAATGGTTGTAGGTTACGGTTCTCCGGTATGTTTGTTAGAAGCAAGGAACTGAGGGACACATTAAAAAAAAGTTCCTGCTTCTTGTTTTTTCTTACCTATCAATTTTCTTTATTTATTTTTTTACTATTTTAAAAAATGGTCATTTTTAAGGTTGATTCACGAGTGGGAAATTATTACTTTTCGCATTTTTTCCTTCCAAAAACTGAATTCTTGGAAATATTTTATTTATTTTTTGTTAATCGGGTTTACCTTTGAATAAACAACTTACTCTTGGTAAAAAAAAAAAGCAACAACAATGTTCTATCGCACAAAATTTTCTGTTACTTGCTAACTTTGTGAGATGAAACGTTGTTGATTTCTTTTACTCCTCTGAAAGTATTTATTATTTTCTAAGTTGTTCATGGGCTTTTAATAGGCGAACTGGCATGCATTCATTTTGTTCAATTAATTTAAATATCATATTAATATACTTGCTAATATATTAATAGCATCATCTGTTAATATATTAGCATTTACGTAAATACTTAAATGTAAAATCAATCACTGATTAGCATAGTGTCTAAGTTAGTATTATTTTCAAAGTAAAATTTAATACGTTTGTGCGAAACCAAAAACAAAAAATAAAAAGTAAATTAATTAATGAAATAAACAAATTAATAAATTTAAAATAAAAACCGAAAATATTCAACTTTTTTCGATAGTGAAGGTAATTATGCTTGCTTGAATTTTACGTCACGTCATCAATACTAATGCTGATCGATAAATATGGTAAATATGTATATGGTACGAATGTTATTAATTTACTCGGAAGTTTCAAACAAATTCCATCTTAAGTAGAAAAATCCGATCGTTAAATTTACACAAACACCTAAACGTGAGAATAGGTTTCCACCAGCAAAATTGCAAAATGGTGCTAATTATCTTTAAAAGTAATGTTTCCGTCTCTTATAGCTTCCCAAAATTAAAACGGCGCTGAATGGGCTAGTTGGAAAACTCTGACTGTTTTATACGGGTCTCAAACCCTAATTTCTAGATAGCGCTAGGCACACATACGTTTGCTTATTTAAATGTTGGTTGTGAAAAAGGAACGGAATAGCCACTTTAAGTGCTAAATAGTGAAAGCAATAAGTATTGCATAGTTGCTCGAAAAAGATCTGCCATGATCTGTTAATAATAATGATGATAATAATAACAATAATGATGATAATGAAAGTAATTATAATAATAATGATGATGATAATAATAATAACAATAATAATGATAATGAAAGTAACAAAAATAATGATAATTATGATAATAATAACAATAATAATGATAATGATAGTAACTATAACAATAATGATGATAATAATAATGATAATAATAGTAATTATAATAATGGTGGTGGTGATGATGATAATAACAATAATAATGATAGTAATTATAATAATAATGATGATAATAATAACAATAATAATGATAATGATAGTAATAATAATGATGATGATGAAGATAATAATAGATAAAAATAAATATTTAATAAAGTGACGTCGGTGAAACATGATTCAACATAAGAAAGTTTTGAATAATTTCTGCTCTTCTTTACTCTACAAAACGTTTAAACCCTATCAAAATTAATTTGTCAAATAGCTTATCGTGAGATCTATCTAAATGTTTTAATTTTTTTAACGGGAAGATTTTAAACGTTCTTCAATATCACTGTACAAGCTCGCTTGTATATTAAACATTCTACAAATTTTTATCCAACGTTTCAGAGAATGCATTCCTCAACGATAATTATACTGCTTGCTAGTCGTTCTGTATTTGATGGGCAGTTTTAATTATGGTCTCTCACCTCAAGCGAGCGTACCTAGAATTTTGAACATTGTTTCTGAGCTAGGGAAGTCGGAATGTACCTCGATTCTAATTCGGTCGTTGATATCTGTTACAGATCGTTTTAATTCGTTAGGACAGAATCGGTAGCCACAAAAGAACGCTTTAAACTTCACATAGAAATTTATATACGACTAGATTAATCTATATATATAAAAATGAATGTTTGTCTGTATGTCATCCATGAACTCAAAAACTACCCGGCAGATTTGGCTGAAACTTTCACCGTTTGTTATTTTTGGTACTGGGAATGTTTATAGACCAGTTCGAAAAAAATCCAATCGATAGTTCCTCTTTTATTCTAATTTAAGTCACAATCCATTGGATAAATACGAATAAAATTATCCGCTGCAGAAATTAATTCGCGTGAAAGATCTCATTGATAAGAAGTTAGGTGTTGCCATTTTTCTTGAGTTTGAGCAAATAAATTCTTTCTTTATTGTTTTATGGCTTTTCATGCAACGGGGGGATTTAAAACTTTTTCTATTTGATATTTTTAGCGATTGATTGATCTTGCAAACTGCGTGAGTACAAAATTTGAGTATAGTCACAGCTTCACTTGATACCCGGAGCGATTATTATGAAAATTGCTATATATATGTATTTTTTCACGGAGAAGGTGCATAATATGCTCATTGAAGCCACTCGCCACCAGGTGGCACTGCAGAGTAGCAACTTCTGCCCCGTTCAACCGATTGTCATGAAAATCAGTATAATGATGTATTTTTTTGTTGGCGCAGCAACGCGCGTGGGTACGGCTAGTTGACTATAAATATTCAATGAATTTACTATCTTTTACTAGTTTTGTATGTTCATTGTAAAACCGAAATACGGGAATGCGACATCATCGCCGAGATCTCTCTCGAAAAAAATTGTTCCTTTTATTCATTCATTTATTTACTTTTTATTTTAATATTGTTTGTGTGTGTTTTTGAGCAGCATTTTAAATATTTTTTCTTTTTTGTTTCCTTTCCGTATTACGATCAACACTTCCAAAAAATTTTCATGAGCATTGTATAATGAAACTTATGCAGATTAAAAACTACCCCAATTAGACAAATTAATTGCAATAAATCGCCAGGTCTAAAATTCAAATGCTGCAGCAATGGCTTCTGTGACTGCGTTCATGTTACAATGTGTGTAACAGGAGTTAAAGTACACGTGTGATATCATTCAGATGTCAGGAAGAGGGCACACAGAGCATCTTTAAAAGATTTAGGTTTCCCCTCCCCCACAAAAAGTGTAGTTTTGCTCCAGTTTTATTCTTAGACTAGTGGTACCCGCACGGCTTTGCCCGTAATAGAAAAATTAAAAGATCTTTTGGTTCGCCTGTATATTTTCAAATAATATATGGCGAATTTTCTCGCCAACTGGCTTGTGCCCATGTTACGGTTCCACGCTATGATAATTTCGTAATTTACTCGTCCATCTTATGATTTTCTGTTCTTAAAATTGGAATAGAAAAAGAACCACATCGAATGTTCGAAAATTTGCTTCGAGGTGCACACCCCCATGCTACAAACTAACTTTGTGCCACATTTCATGAAAATCGGCAGAACGGTCTAGGAGCTATGCGCGTCACAGAGATCCAGACATCCTACAGACATCCAGACACCCTTCGGACAAAGAGACTTTCAGCTTTATTATTAGTAAAGAAGTATATAAGTTTGGAAATGAACCAGATGTAAAAAAAATTCTTTACATAAGTAAAAACAAAATATCAGTGCATATTTTCCTGTATATTTTAATGATTTTAAGCACACAGAATCCGGGCTCTAGTAAAGAGCATATATATAAATTTAAGCATTTAAGAAAATATTATTCAGATAAAAACGACACCGTTTGTTTTGTTTTAGAAAACAGTTTATTACTGTTAAAATAAAACACTCTAATTCATTAAGCGGAATAAATTTATACGAAAAAATAAACGAGATGATAAGTTTTAGATTTTTAATGTAATTTTAATTATACAAGTTCATCAAAAGTTCACGATTTCAAAAAAAAAAAAAAAAAAGAAAAGAACACTACAGATGATTAATCTAAACATACTAAAACACATTGAAAATGAACATTATTTCTGTTTTTCGATCAAACCTGTCAAAAAACTAAATAAAGCTCTTTTTACTACGTCATTACTAACACCATCACAAAATCTTTCAATATTTTTTTCTCTTCCCAAAAAATCAACATGTTTCAAAATGAATCCATTACGACTGAAAGAATAACAAAACATTTCTAAAGGGTATGAACGCTTCGATAACCAGCCTTAAGTGAAACCCCTTATTCATGTTCGATAAATGGAGCATTGCTTTTGGAAAATGCATTACCGAAATCGCAGAATGGAATTTTGTTTTATACAACGCTGATAGCGCCTCGAGCCATTCTGCGTTTCAAGATGTCATCTAGTATATTTCAAACAGAATCAGAATCCTTTCATTCCGTTTCAGCCATAATGGATCTGTTGTCTGGTTCTGTGTGCTCCTGTTGCTGTAGGGGGCACTATAGAATTTGTAGATAAAAGAGCTCTACTAGCTGGCCCGCAGCATTTTCGCCATTTAGCGTTCTTAAATAAATCAGAGAGATGTAACACTCATTCATTGACGGAAGTTGTAATTCTTTTTAATAATAATGTCGACACTTTTCGTCATTGATTGAAGTTAAACTGAGCTCCATTTAAATCATTTTTTGAAGATAAATGGAAAGAAATCACGTTGCTTTACTTCTGTTCATTCACGTTTAATAATATGAAATGTTTGAAAGGAAATGTGTTTCCTTTTTAGTAAAGTTGATATGTGCTGCTGGCAACCCATATAAACTAAATTAGAGCAAGAATCAAACATTAAACATAAATAATGTTCTATTTCTGTTCAATAATGCTTGATAATTTTAAATGTTTAAAAGGAAATATGTTTGTGTTTTAAGAGAACTTGATACATGCCGCTGGCTACCCTCATTAACTAAATTAGAATCAAACATTTAACATAAATATCTTTATATGTCTGCTCAATAATATTTAATGATTTGAAATGTTTAAAAGGAAAGATGTTTGCTTTTAACGAAAAGTTGATATATGCTGCTGGTAAATATCATAAACTAAATTAGAATAAGTCTCAAAAATCGAACATAAGCAGTGTTATACGTTTGCTCAATGCTTAATAATTTGAAATGTTTTAAAAGACGTGTTTGATTTTTAAGAAAAGTTGAAAGATGCTGCTGGCAATCACCAGAAACTGAATTAAAGCAAGTATTAACTATCGAACATTGGTATAGCAGTTAAAAGATACTCATAGGTACGTGAAATGTTTTCATGGGGGGAGGGGGAGTTAAAAAGGGTACGTACTCAATGCATTTCATATCGAAAAAGAAACACGCCTAGATATATGGAAATACATTTATTCCACAACACAATACTTTTATTGTGCTTTAAAATAGCGTATAAGTGTAGTCTAATCATGCGCTCAAAAATCATGATTGCGTCGAAAGTACTCAAAATGGGATGCATTTTGTTTTGTCACTTACAACTAACATCATTAAGAAAAAAGAAACAATGGCGGGGGTTCCTTCAGTCAAAAGTACTACTTTTAGTCATTGAAATCCATGGAATGAGCAAAAAAAAAATATAATAATAACAACATGGACCCAGAAAATACTTTCATTTTCCCAACAGTTTTTTTTTTAAATTAATTTTTTAAAATGTCCGATTTTTCAAACAAGGTGTGGTCTTGATGACGTCACAAATGATTCACTTTGCCGCATCTTTCTACTACGTTTCCACGTTATGATAATCAAGCAGCGAATTAAATTTGCGCTCTACGCTTGCTACCAGCCATATCGTTGTCAATACACGTGAATAAAGATGCGAATTAAATATTTTGCTCTCTGAATGGCAGCACTGAATGACATTTCGTCATTTGTGATGTCACACGACAGAAGTGTAAACTATAAAAACGCAACGATTTAAGTAACTTTTTAAAAGTATTAAACCTTAATAAATTATTTAAAAAATGGTCAAATCCAATGTTTTTTAAGCATGCTCTTTCAGAAAAAAATACTTTTAAAATTTTGGAAACGACACCATTCTGAGCACAAAATGAAATTCAAGATGTTTTGATTAGGATAACTGAATCGTTTATTTCAAAAACCAGTCAAAAACCAGTCGAAAAAACTGATAGAATTAGGAAAACATCTATATCACCATATTAAATTACTAGAAAATCGCCCGTCAATGTATCACGGGTGAAAATTGCCTCTACATTTGAACGAAGCAATTGCCTGTGTGCTGATATTTTGGTAGTTGAAATTTCAACCCTAACTCCAGTTGATTAACCCTAAACTCCTGTAGATTATGTTCATTGTTAACTCCATTTTTGTTTCTTCATTCCCCTCGAATTTCTTACCAGGAAAACAGTTAAGTTACCAGATCCAGTTCAGACTTTTCACAACAAAGCCTTTCCCTGCATGTTAAACATTACCCAAGCATGTTATCAAATTATCATACCGTGGTGCGAGTTTGATTGTTAATGACTTTATGAGCGTTACTCGATTATTGGCGTTAGTCCTAGTTCTTCCAGTTGCAAAAGAGTTCAAAATCAGATGCAGAGTTATGATATTGAAAGTTTGAAGCAAAAATAAAAATTAGTCTTAAAATAAAAAAATAACTGTTTATGCGGGCCCTAGGTCCCTTAACTTACATTTAGGGAAATACTATCCATTGTAAATATTAGTAATACAAAAAACTTGACATTTGTGCGACCAAAACTAAAGAGATATTCGAGTTCAAAGTTTTAAAGGATCTTACAGAATATAAGTTTCGCCCTTTCAGAAGAATGAACAGTTGTCGAAGTAAAAAACAACAAAGTATTTATATTTTCTATTGCCTATTCAAAAATAAATGCAAATGTTAAACCATTATTCGTAAAAACACACTAGAAAGTCTCGAAAAATTTGAAAAACCACACTCTACCCACACATATAATTTTATACACTTGCTAACCTCTATATTTTCCCCAAAAATGAGACGGAGAGTGTATAGTGGTGTTAGTCACAAAACGCTATGTTTCATATCTCAGTGAATATTGGTCGTACCAATGCCAAACTTTTTTTGTTGGAATCATTTTTAATGGAGATTAAAATCCCTAACCATAGGTTAGGGGACCTTGGACCCGTATATAAAGTTAAAATGTTTATTTTTTGACTCATTTTTGCTTCTTTTTTCAAAAAAGGAAGTATTGTGTTCGCGAAAAAAATTTCACTCAAAAATCGGCCTTAATTTCCATTTTTCACCCCCCCGAATTAATGTTAAGTTTCTTTTTCGACTCGATCACACGTGGATATATGCCTAGGAACGCACATACACCCGAAATATCCATTTTGACGACCCCCGAGTTAGTTACAACGAGTTTTCTCGTGACATCCGTATGTACGTATGTATGTGCGTATGTGTGTATGTATCTCGCATAACTCAAAAACGGTATGTCCCAGAAAGTTGAAATTTGGTACGCAGACTCCTAGTAGGGTCTAGTTGTGCACCTTCTCTTTTGGTTGCATTCGGATGTTCCTAAAGGGATCTTTTGCCCCTTTTTGAGGGGAAATAATTGTTAATTTCAATGTAAACTAAAGTTGTGTTATAATTTATTGGACACTTGGCGATATTTCGCCAGTCTTTTGGTCGCCAAGTTTTGTCGCCATCTTGGCGACAAATTCGGCGGATTTTTTTTTTTTTTAATCTGTTTCAATTTGGCCACTGTTGGTGATACTTAGAGAGCAATCAATTGAATCACATTAAAATTGCCAATAATGGGGAAATGACATTAAATTGGAGTAAAAGGAAGTCATGTGATGCACACATCAGCTCATTATTTTTGCTTCAGGCTTTCAATATCTTAACTCTGCATATGAGTTTTAACAGTTTTGCAATTGGAAGTTTGCATCTAGGACTAGCGGTTGCGAAAATAGAGGTATTTTGCAAATTAAAATGGAACACCCTGCATATGAGGATTCAATAAAGATTACAGCGTTGTTTATTGAAAGAAATGTACGGGTGATTCTCCAAAAACCTGACATTTTCTAATAACATTAAAAAAAAAATTAAATTGCTGAAAAAAATCTAAAAAAAATATACTTACTCTTTGGTAGGCACTTCTTAAGAGAAAAATAATGATAACTCACTTTAACTATGTTACTCCCTCAAAAGAGGGGGTCAAATTTTCATACAGCAAGAGACTGACAAGCAGTACCAAGAGAGTTACAGAATGAATTTCTTCATGGGATGTAACTATAGTAATGAAGAAATCACTGAAGCCTAAATGAAAAAGTACGGTTATTAAATGACAAAACGAAATTTATGTAAAACCACCCTTAACGGACACCCCCAATTTCTTCGAGTACAAGTTCCACATAGGTTTTTTCCATATTATTCACTCTGAATAGCTTTCTCTCCGAATAACGGTCATTCATTTCAACGAAAAAAAAATTGATTGGTGCATTAAAACTTTCTTTATGTTAGCCGTACAGAAAATGATAAAATTAATAAAAAGAAAAGTTAACTTTTCATTACTTGCGAATTGCTTTATGGATCAGAAAATAAAAACATAAAGCCAAAAAGGAATCAGCAATGTCAATAACATATATTTTACTTTAAATTAAAAGCAATTACGGTACTACGAAATTGATAGCAACTTCACAAACCTATTCGGGTAACATTTAGATAAACAAATGTCTAACCAATAAATTTCTTTTGGAATGATTCGTCTAAACAACAACAACAAAAATATATAAATAAATAAATAAATAGAATTACAGAATACATAGAAAAAAAATTCCACTGATACTTTTTTATTTATTGCTTGCGAAATTTACCTTTTTTTTTTTCAATCAATCTTATTTTCCAACTAATGTATTGGAAAAAAAAATCATTCTTTCTATGGAATATATTACCAGTGCTTGAGAAATAATGCTAAAAGGTTGTTTTAGGACAGGAGTATGACAATTTTCCATACAATTTACCTGTTGCATCAGCCCAGGATTATAATTAAGGTAACTAATGTTATTTTTCAATTCTAACCTCTTAATTCAACTACAGACTATGCGTAGAATTATTATTTTAACACAGAATTTTTGTCCACAAAAATGACAGCAAAGACTTTTAGAAATTTTTGTAGAAAAATTAAATGAGTTATTGTTTTAATAAGAGTAGAATAACACGAGATAAGTTTTTTCTAACTATTAAAAAAATGAAAACACTTTCTGAGTTAAACAATTTTTGTGTTTGGCTACTGGGATAAATATTGTTAGGGTTTTGGAGAATCACCTATATACCAAAATATGTATCCCTTTTAGTTTAAAACATTGTAATTCTTATAGAAATATTTTAATATGAAGATAAACATGATTTTACAAAATGTTTGTTGCTTGACTGATTTTTGAAATAAACGGTTCAATTAGAGTTTAAAAAAGCTCAAACCAAAATTTTACCGATAATTTTTTATTTAAAACAAATCGTGAAAGGGCATTTTTACGCAGCATGTCTTCTTTATGGGATGCACCAAAAAAACACATAAAAAAAAACAAAACAAAAAACGTTGGAATTTCACAAATAGTATTTTTGCATTTAAAACAAAATATAGGTACTAAGTATTTTTTCCATTACGACCGCCGTTTATATGAGCTCAATTGAGGCCTTAAACCCACTGCTCACCCCCTGATCACTTCAAAAAAAAAAAAAAAAAAAACAGCGTAGCACACACACACACAGAAACTAATTTCATCTCTCTCTTCTCCATAATTTCTTATCCAAAGAAATTTAAACCTGCTTCGCCCCATATCGTATATTTTAATCAATTTGTTTGCTACCTCATATTGCGGCCACATATAAGTTGATTTTCATTCTTCATCACATGAACCAATTATGCTTAAAATGGGAAAAAAATATTTAAAAAAAATAAATAAAAAAATTAATGTGAACTTTGACATCTTGAATTCTAATTATGTTTCTCGCAATCACGAGTGTGTGTTTGTTTGTGTGTGTAGGGGGAGGGATATTTTTGTTTGTGTGTGGGGGTATGTGTATGTGTGTGTGTGGCTAGTTGTGTGTATGTGTGTTTGTGTGAGGGTATGTGTATGTGTGGGTAGTTGTGTGTATGTGTAGGTTTCTGTATGTATGCGCGTGTATGTGCGTGAAGGTGCATGTGTAGGCGTGTGTATGTGTGTGTCTGTGTGTGTGAAGGTGTATGTGTAAGGGTAGGTAAGTAAGTGACGCAACCTGGAGACGGTTTTCGCTATAGGAGCAGCATCGTGAGGCGGCCGACCGACGGTGGTGCTGGCAGAGGAAGGCGGGGGGAAAATAAAATCATATATAGCAATTCAAAATTGTCAAGTGAGAACAATAAGCAATCGTGATTACTCAAAAACAGCAATGTTACAACTTCTGGCTGCAATCTTTGATTGTAAAAACTTTAATTTGTCAAACAAGTTCATTTTTTTTTTCAATGCTTTCGCTTTCCTCAATGCTGTCTTGTAATTCCCAGCAAACATTTCTTTATTCATCTCAGTGTAGTATAGAAACCTTTGCAGCATTTTTTTTTGGAAAAAGTATGTTCAACTGATTAAAATTTCAATTATGACTGAAAACGATCCCTATTAAATGAAGCTACATGTTGCTGTTTCTATTTTTTACTTCGCTGTTTTCGCATGAAGAACTTTAACCCTTCTATTGATTATATATATTCCCTTCTTCTTCCCATCGAAATTTTTCGGTCTAAATACACATGATTTTGAGCTTCATTGAAATGTATTTGAGGTCTAAACAACTTCAGTTGACACGAATGTATTATCTATCTTTTAGCAAATAAGTATTCAAAGTGTTTTAGCTTTCTACTACATTTTACTTTGATGAACTAAAATACATGAAAATGAGTTCATCTCGAAGTTAACTTTTTTTTAAACTTCAGACTAGTATAAGTTCCAAAAAGTTCATCAAAACAGTCAAGTGAGAACAATAAGCAATCGTGATTGCTTAAAAAAGCTAAAGAACACAAACTTAAAAAGTTAACACCGAAAAAATCATAGCTTATGAATTATAATTTTTAACATGTAAGAGCTGTGCAACCTAATTATTGTAGTAAAGAAAGAATAAATACCTTTGTGCTGAAAAATTAAAATGTCAGTAATCCAACGTTATTAAGCACCAGTAAATATATATTCGTAACTGTGAAATTAGCAGACGCTTATTACGTTCAAAACTGCAGCTTAAACCCCTTTTACTACACACAACACAATGATCAACTCTTAAACAACTTGTTGAATCATTTTTTTTATAAATCTTAATTTAAGCCTTAAAAAAGAAAAACAATCGTAGGTACTTCATATTTGGAAGTACCGTTATATAAGTGACTTTACGCAAGAAATAAAAGTCCAACTCAGAAAACTGATCTTCTAAATTGCCTTAAAATGCTGCTTACAGTTTTGAAATTCATTAGCATATTTTTAGCGCTTTTCTATTGATGAAGCAATTTTGTAGCAATTAAGCAAAACTATGTATTTTCCATGGTTTCATTGCAACAATTTAAAGAAGAAAAGATCTAAAGAAGGAAAGTTCAAATAATCTGCATGAAATAATATTCATCTGAGTACTATCGTATTGCGTTTCCAAAATCAGTCTGCGGTGCAAGGATCAATTCTTTAAAAATCAAATTTTCTTCTAATAATTACGCGAGTAATTAAATCTTTTATCATATTTCTTAACATCAGTGCAACTTTTAACTCCATGAGCTGGTATAACTTCAAAGCTGCAAAATGCAAAATAATGTGTAACTGAATTGAACAGAATGATTTCATTCGTTTATTACTGTAAAGAGTTATTTAAACTTGCTGAAGTAAAATGCTGGTGTCAAATTTAACCTCAGGAGCTAAAATACATATAAGACTTTAAAAAGTATTTTTTCGAATAATACAAACCAAGAATTGCTGTTATTACTACTACTTGTTATTTTATAAATAAGATGGTTCCATCTGTTTGTGAAAAACCAATTTCTGACTCTTTGGCTTCAAATTTGTAAAAGTTATTTTCAAAATTAAGTGAAGATGATTGTTTGCATCAGAAGGTTACAATACGACTTATCAGTGCCCCGAATGTGACAACTGCTACTCTCCTTTCCATTGACGTAAAAATGGAATTTTTGATAATTGTTTTTATTTTGTCAACATGTTTTTTTTATTAGCAATATACGATTTTTCAATTTTTTAAAAGTTTGATAGACGTTTCGACATTTTAAACAGCTTTATTAGGCACTATCAGAGAAAGCATGTCAAACTTCAGCAGGATTATCAAACGAAAATGTTTCAATAAAGCTTTTTAATACAATCTTGCAATGCATATTTCGCATATTTCCCATGAAAACTTTGTTTATATAAACTGCTCCAAATATTATTCTAACGAAAATTTATTTTATGTTTCTAGTATTCCCCTGCCCCCTTTTCTAAATATTCGATGAAATATGCGTTAGAAATCTTAGTTCCCCATTCAAAACATTCTAAGAATTAAGAAAAAAAAAACGTTGGCGTTATTCTAAACGCAGGCCCACGAAAATAAATGACGCGGAGACTTAATAATACAATTTCGCCTTATTTTCTTCATTTCGCTTCTTCTTTTGAGGAACATATCTTTTTCATTTCCGGGGAAAAGAAAATGCATCTCGGACAAAAGCAGACGAAAGAAAATACTGACAACGTAAATATTTTTAAGAAGGAACCGGAAATTTAAATTGATAACGATAAAATTGAAATGACAAAGTAAGAAATCCAATCCGAATTTATTTCACAATGTACGCTCCTAGATACATATTTATTCATATGCATATGTTGTGTTTCCATCGAAGGAACGGCATGAGAAATTGGGAGGAGAACAAAGGTAACGCTGAGACAGAAAGAGGTTCTTTGCAGTTCTGAAATGGAATTTTAATGATCTCCGGGGACATTTTTAAAGTAAAAGTAAGAACTGCATTTCATTTGTTGAATTCGAAACTCTCCATCGGAAGCCTCACATGCGATTATTCTTACTCGATTTCTTGAAGACATCGTTATCACACAAGTGTTATTCCAAACTTTCATTTTGAGTTTCGAGAGTAAAAACAAGCGCATTAGTAATCTCTTATGAGTATTTTGCACAATTTTTATGCGATATTTTTGTTTTTAACTTGGCGAGATGGTGCTTATTATATTGGAGAAACATGTTTCGTAACATATAGAAGTGTCTCTAGCTTAATCTTTAGATTTCGTTGATAACTTTGTACTTTGTATTTTATATGTTTTGGCGATATTTATGCAACGCCGCCGGTCAAATATCGCATTGTTACCGATGTTTTTCCATCATCTATTTCCACCGAATTAGTTCTTTATGCTTTTGCACGCCTAACAATCACAATCAGTTAGAAGTAGTAAGCTAGAAACACTTCTATCGGAACAAATAGAAACATTTCTAGCTTAATTTCAAGAATTCAATGATAACTTTGTGCTCAGCATTTTAGATATCTCTAAAATATATAAGAAACGTTATAATTCAAAAGTAGTATTATCACCAATATCGTTCCACCATCTATGTGCGCCCAAGTAACTCATTATGCATACGTCTTACAATTACAAACAGTTAGAAGTGGCAAGCTAAATACACTCCTATCGTAACAGATAGAAACCTTTCTTGCTGAATCTCTACATTTCGTTGCATTTAGCATTTTAGATGTTTTGGCAATATTTACGAAAAGTTACTGTTCAAACGCAGCAGTATTACCGATATTTTTCCATAATGCATTTCCGACAATTAATTCTTTATGTTTTAGCACGCCTTACAATCACAAAAAACTGTTTTGTTTTCATCAATTCTTTAATTTTAGTTTTTTTTCGGGGGGGGGGAACAAACATAATTAGATACTACAGACTAAACTAGTATTTTTACTTCCTTTTCACAAAAAAGGAAGTATTGCATTCGCGAAAAAAATTTCACTCAAAAATCGACCTTAATTTCCACTTTACTCACCCCCGAATGAATGATGAGTTTTTTTTTCGTCTCGAAAACACGTGGATAAGTGCCTAAGAAGGTATAGACACGAGAAATATCCAATTTGACGATTCCCGAGTTAATTACAACGAGTTTTCTCGTGACGTCTGTGTGTACGTGTGTATGTATGTATGTGCGGGATATGCGGATGTGTGTATGCGCGTATGTATGTCGCATGACTCAAGAACGGTAAGTCCTAGAAAGTTTAAACTTGGTATGTAGACTCCTAGTGGGGTCTAGTTGCACACCTCCCCTTTTGGTTGCATTCGGGTGTTTCTAAAGAGGTCTTTTGTCCCTTTTTGGGGGGAATCATTGTTAATTTCGATAAAAACTGAAGTGGTGTTATAATTTGACGGACACTTGGCGATATATCGCCAGTCTTTTGGTCGCTAAGTTTTGTTGCCAACTTGGCGACATATTTGGCGATTTTTTTTAAAAAATCGGTTTTAATTTGGCCACTGTTTGTGATGTCAAGTTCTCATTTGTTGATGTCTACAAATGTAAAGTAACGGGTTTCAACAAGATTTATATATCATCTGGAAGGTTACTAAAACCATTCAGTTATGATTGTCAGCTTCCTAACTATTTCGGTTAGCAATTTAGGTATTTCAGTTTAAACCATAAATATTCTACTGCGGAAAATGGGAACAATTATGTTTTTCATTCTTCCACTTTTTAGGAAGAGTAAGTGTTAATATTAAATCATCTTTGTCTGTATTTGGCATAAATTCAGTAAATATTTTTTTTTGCATGTTTTTTTTTTCTTTTTTAAGGATGCCAAGTTACATTTGAATAATAAAGCGGGTCACATCCCTACGGTCCATAGACTGAGTATGGTTGGTGTAGAACTTCTTAATATTCTGAACCAATTGTACATATTACAATACATCAAACTCATGGGAAATTAAATTAGGTGTTTACATTTACCACCCAGTCTCTGGATAAATTGAAACATAATTTTATTCGCTTATAAAGGGTGTCCCAAAATTAACGCAAGATTTGAATTTGCCACAATTTTTGCTGTGAATTGTTGGCAGCCACGGAAAAAGAACAATTTGACAGCTGGGAGTTTAGGGTTAATAAAAATGGAATTTTATGATACTATACAGCCAGCGAAACAATTCAATCACTGCATGAGGAATTTCCTGTTAGTGTACTCTCTCGTTTCGGTGATATGAATTGTACCCTAGATCGTGTGATTTTACATCATTAGACTTCTCCCTATGGGGTTATTTGAAGTCAAACGTCTATGTCAGCAATCCCACAACCACCTGCGCATTACCTAATTGCGATATCGAGCGCCAATAACAGTAAACTGCTTGACCCGCCCAAACTTTCATTATTTTTCAAATAATTGTTTGTTAATGAAAACGCATTATAGAATCGAAAACGCTCCATTTGTAATAACCCTAGAATTTATTGCAAAAATGGCGGCAAATTCAAATCTTGCGTTAATTTTGGGACACCCTTTAGTATACCTAGCTGATCCCACACAAACATTTACACAGAATCTTCATAGAATTTAAATGTAATGATCCAAAGTTAAAACACTGAAATTTTGTTTCCCCTTGACTCCCACCTCCCCCTACGACCCTACATAAATTGCATTAGTTATGGATCCGGCGGCACTATTTTTGGGGAGGAAAAGGGAGGACAGGAGAACAGAGTTATCCCGTACCTCATTATTTTAAAGACTTTTGAATTCTCATTGCAAATGTTTATAATCCTTCATTTTAGCTATAATGTACACTATGCTTTTAATATACGAAACTACAAAACTCTTATATATTCATCTAATTTGAAATAATTTAAAAATTTTCAACATTTAAAACTATTGTTTTCGTTTGTGATCGTAAAAAAGATTAAAAAGAAAATTCTCGTTTAAAACTGCATTGTCATACATTTTTTAATGAATTTTTTTCAACAAATTTTTTTTTGGAATAAAGTTAAAAGAAGTTATGCATATTTTGCAATCTTTAGTTTATAATACACTTTCATATTCGTTGATCGCTTTTCATTTCTGAACGAGCACCAAGCCTTGTGTTACGAAATTTTAAATAAATGAATTGAAAAACTAACAGTATAAATTGGAGGCAAACAAATATTGGATTAAGCACACGGAAGCAAAATTCTGTAAATGTATATTCCTGTTTCTTAAATTTCACAACATTATTTAAATATATTTGTTGATAATTTAATTTAGTGATAAATATTCATTTGATGTCTGTTGTTAATTGCGAAACTTTTAAAGATCAAAATCCTGATTTGGGAAATGCATCTTTCGTAAAGCGTTTGGGGCATTCAGACTTCAAAGACTTCCATGTATTGCGCCATCTAGTAGCTGTCTGAGAAAGTAGTTGGTTCGTGATGCAATTTCCAATAGAGTTTAAAAACGCTAAAAATATTAATTCACCATAGCTTCCAATAAAGTCGAGTTTGATGCTTTGCCAAAATCCTGACTCTAATCCGAAGACCTTGGAAACGTGTCAAATTTTCCACCGAGAGAGATTTCTGAAATCATACCCGAACCTACTTTTCCTTCTTTTATTACGTTCGAATTTCTCACTCCCTTCCCCCACTTTTTACTTCTTACTTTAGCTTCATGCTTCGCTGGAGGTTTTTTTTTTTTTTGTTTCGCTTCCCCAACACAGTAAAATGCAAAGAAAAAGAATCTAATTTTCTTTTCTGGAACTTCGAAGTGTATATTATTTAGTCTCAAGTGTCGAGATTTATTTTATTTCTGGAATTCTCTTCATTTTTTCATTAAAAATGTGCATTTCAAATTTGAATAAGGCGAGAATAGATTTGTCTTTGAAATATTTGAACTGAGTTTGACAATAGAAAAGGAAAAAAAGAAAAAAGTAAAACTATGAGAGAGAGAAAGAGAGAAAAAAGCAGACTTCACAAATTTTATTTATTTTTTCTCATCTGCAAAGTGATAATCTTTGTAACACATTGCCTATTATTCTATTTTTGGTACTCTGTGTAATTAATTCAAGAATACCATTTAATTCAAGACATTTTCATAAAGTTGAATAATTTTTAGACCAGTAATGTACCGGATTGAACACTTTTATTTTAAATCACCAGATTATAGTTGAAAAATGATTCAGACTAGAGCACCTTTCACATCAAGCAAACTGGTAGCTAATATAGAATTAGCCCTGACCAGACGTGAGACCAAAAAGCACAAAACTGCAGTCCTCGGATGGAATGACTGAGCTGGCAAAGTGTATTTCATGTATTTTTGCCTTATCCCTAGCTATAGGGCGGAAACTTACTGAAAATACCATGATTTGCCTTCAATCTTCGAGTTGAACCAAACCATTGCTTCGGTTACTCGTCTGATTAGTGCTAATTCTATATTAGCTACCAGTTTGTTTGGCACCCTTGACTTTCTTAAGAGGTTTTCAACCTCCAGCTCAGTCACTGCCTGTTAAGGGCTGATGTGTGCTAATAAGCACGAAACTGCAGTCCTCGGATGGAATGACTGAGCTGGCGTGTATTACATGTATAATAATTGGTTCCACTTAAATTATTATTGCTATTATTAGTGTTATTATTATTGTCCTTGTCATAATTATTATTACTGTATCAATAATTCTTCTTTCAATTTGTTTATCGTTTTCGCCAGAATTTTTTATATCTCAATTTGTTTTATAGACAACTAAAAATTCGTCTACTAAAATTATATTTCATTACTTCAGTTATAATTCTAAGCAGAGCAAACAGCTTTACTTTCAGTTTTACTTCTTATACAAAACTAACGTTAAAAGTTTTCGATTATATAACAAAGACCACTTCGTGTGGTAAAACTTGAATCCTAAAATAAACTTCGGGTGATTAACTTGATTTTAAGGTATACTATAAGCAAATAAAATTATGTTTCAATTTATCCAGAGACTGGGTGATAAATGTAAACACCTAATTTAATTTCCCATGAGATTGATGTATTGTAATATGTACAATCGGTTCGGAATATTAAGAAGTTCTACACCAACCATACTCAGTCTATGGACCGTAGGCATGATTTTACATCATCACCAAGAGAAGTCTAATGATGCATTTATTCTACACTATTTAAACTCTAGAGGAACAGAAAAGGATTGTAGTCACTAATAGGACAACTACCAAAACTTCTCACTAAAAATGCGTCCATTTACTGAAAGCTTAGTAGGTACTTAAAACAATACTTAAAGCTATATGAGTTTCTTTGTACTTGAACCACTGCCAAATGGTACCCAAAGATGCTTAGAAAATTCAAAAATGCGTAACACTAAATGCTCTTTGTTTTTCTCAGCATATTTGGGATTTAAAATGTTTTTTTTTTTCTGAGTAAGTGTAAAATTTAACCTGAAAACTTACTGTTAGATATGATTTGATTTTTTGGATTTTGAATTTCCTGTTTCTGTAAAACATCAATGTCCCCTTTAAAAAGTATGTATCAATATTTCTTTAATATTTAAGGCAACACTTTGTGCTGCAGTCTTGATAGCCATCTATTTGATAATTATTCTTTGCAGTTGTGGAACAAAGATTTTGCGTTTTGGAGATAGAAAACTCTTTCTTTTTTAATGTGATATAATTTGATTCGATTTCTTTTCTTATGCTTTATCGTGTATATAAACAGTAAATACATAAATTAATAAATACGTGAATATATATGTGTAAAGGGACACACGAATATTTAATGTGTTTTTTTTTTTTTCAATAATTTACTTATAACTCAAAGAAAAGTCAGAAATGCTGACAAATAAAGTCCATAAATATTTAAAACTCAGTAAATAGCATGAAGTGTGTGTTTGTCTGTTCAACCGTCCCTCCGTCAATCTATTCCAAAAATGTTCGGTGCACACCTCATTCTCGTGTTTTTTTTCGTATGATTATATTCATTCTGTTTTGAGAAGAAAAAAAAGAACTAAATCAGACTCTGGGGAAAAATGCGTAAAGATTCAATGCTGATCATGCTGGTAGATTTGCTTAACGTCAAGCAGGTACAAAAACTTTTTTTATTATTTGAATGCATGAGTGTTTAAAAAATGTCAGTGATTTTTTTAACCGGGAATCCCTTTTTTTGCAAGTGATATCTTGAGAAAATGAACAAAACATTTTCATTTTGCTTATTTTTGACATTTTTCGTGTAATTTAGTAAAATAACTTTTATAATTTTTCATTTAATAAATAAGACAATCTCAAAAATTAGGTTAATCATTTTTTTTGTACATCGAAAGTGTTATACATTGTTGTAAAATCTAGTAACCTAAGTACGGGATTAGATAACAACATCTACCGAAAGTAAATCGCTTTTTAGAAAATATTCCAAACTCAGTATATGTTACATGTCCGTTTAAAACATTATGACTTGTGATTTTCTAAATTCATTTACGAATTTCAAAAAAATGCTGAAAAATGTGAACTCTCTTTCTTGATTGTACTTACAGCAGTTTATAGAAATTAATCATAAAGTTGTAGCTAAAACGACTTAAGTATCGTTTAAGTTCTTTAACAAGACTGCACTCGAGCTTCTCCTCGAAGCCAAAAATAGCAATTTCAATCAACAGATCAATAGCACTTCAGCCCCCGAAGGTAATCAGAGGAATCCTTCACCCAGAACTAATCGAGGCAACCATTTTCCTCTTTATCGGATTCTCAAAAATTGGGAAACAATTATCTCACGCTCTTAACAAATGACCAATTAAATTTGGACCAACAAAAACTCAAATTCATTCTAATCCAAAACTAATACCGGCCCCTAATCTTTAAGTCTGTTCCAACTTACCTCCAATCATCAACTCCTGGAAAACTATAAATTAGTGTTTAGCTATTAGTGGCAGTAGGTTTTCAGTTTTCCAGCCGTTTCCTAATTGGATTGATGGCAGCTTTCTTCATGGATAACACTCAAAACATTAAGCACTTGAAGATAGATGAAAGCTTAGGGGATTTGCGATCCATTAGAGAGCATTACGGATTTACGTAAGGCCTCCGTTAGTGACGTCACGAGAGGATTTTAGATGATCGCGAGGGCCGATTAGTTTTAATGCAAGCCGACGTTGCAGCTCTGAAGATGGAGTTTATCCAATAAGTTTCTTCAGACTCGTTGCTTCTTGAGCAATGTTGAGTCAGGTCTTGGGCGATGGAGAAAAAAATGGAGTTGCTCAATTTATAATGAACTTGAAGTTTTTGCTGTCGGTGGAAATGAAGGCTTTAATGCGTGGCGTGAAATTCTACATCATTTATAAATACTGCTGCTCTTTTCAAAATAATGCAGGATGCTTCAAAAAGAATGACGAACCTAACTTGTATATTTTTAAGAGTAAAAATGGTACAAACAAGAATTTATTAAATCACTTTGAAGATGTCCTATATACCCTCCTCCTGATCCTTGAATGATATCACATGTACTCAAACTCCTGCCATATTCATTGTAGCATGTACACAGTCACAGAAGCAATGTTGCAGTTCCATTTTTCAGCCCGTCAACATCATGTTATACTCAAACTTCTGCCGCACTCAGATTCCTACCGCTTTTAAACTAATGTCATACCTTAACTATTGTGTGCTCAAAATCCTGCCATACTCGTTTCAGCATGTACGCAGTCACCGAAGCAATTCCCGCAATGTCCAATTTTTCAGTTCGTCAACGTAACAAGTAAGAGGAATATAACCAAGTACAGTTTGACCACGGATTGTATGTAATTTGGCAATCTGCCAAGAAAAGACGATTCCATGTAAATAATTTAGCAGGGGAGAAGGGAAAATAACGACAGGATTAGGATGCTCGCGTTTTATAATGTCACAAGTGCCTTATTCATTTATTGCATTCTCAAAAATAAAATAAGGGGAAACAAAAATAGTTTACCATGGAAACAACAGAAAGAAAATAAAATGTTTTCATTTCGTTCAGGAACGTAAAAGCAAAATGATAAGCTCAAAACTGTTGTGAATAAATAAATCAATAAATTTTTGCCGTGAGAATATAGATCGAATATACTTTAGATTTAAAAAATGTTGCTGTGAGCAAATTTTCATTTTTACGAAACTAAAGCTAAATAATAGAGAGGCAAAAGTGCACATTTGAAACAACCCAACATCCCTATAAACTAATAGATACGTCCATTTCTGTCTATGAACCGGATATTAACCTTTCAATGTAATCGATGGTCAAACAGTATCCTTACATATTCTCACAGGAAAAAATACCATGTTTGTAAATCTAGTGATCTATAGGGGACCAATCATATAGTGCGAAATCACCTCTCTCTTGATCACCATTTCGACTGACTGATTAATAAATAACGAGTGGGACACATACGAAGCCATGCAGAGACATCTAGCGGTAGCCAATTGAAACTTTACATCACTCTTTTTCATTCAAGCTCTACCAGGGTATTTTAGGTCTAACATTCCCAAACTTTATTAAACTCTACCGATCTGTTTGAATAACCCTGTATAATATTCGATGAGCAAAATATTCTGAAATATTGACTCATGTGAATGTGTTGGATTTTCTTTTTATTGCTCAGTTACAAAAAATACCCAGATTCATGCAAGAATATAAACAAAGAATTTGTTTTAATAATATCAGCTAATTGGCATAACCTCAGACCGCTTTTCATACAAAACGCGTAAATTAAAGGCGAGAAAAAGGGATTTCCACCGAAATTTCTCTGATTCCCTCCTTAAAAAATGTCCTGGAAGGAATACAACGAAAACGATTACATAACGCCTGAACAGGAAATACTCCTTAAAAACTAAACATTAGATATTTGAATGTTAGCTCTGAGGATTTATTGTAATAATAATTGATACAATATATGAAAATAAGTAGTTGGACAGAAGTTTTTACTTAAAATACCTACTATGTGAACACATTTTATGCTGTGTTTTTTTTTTCCTTACTTGGAACTTTAAATCTTGTAGTATATATATATATATATATATATATATATATATATATATATATATATATATATATATATATATATATATATATATATATATATATATATATATATATATATATATATATATATATGCAGGTAAATATCAAAATAATGGAAACACTCTGAGACAAGTGTGTTGGAAATCGCTACTCTGCCATACATGTTATGTTGATAAAGGTGCCTTCTGACTCTAATCACTCACACTGGTGAATCCAAATGGTGATTAAATTCTCTGGTCATTTTGCTGATATTGTTCGCTTTTTATAGACGTCGCAATCCTCGTCAATGCCGTCGGTTTCTTTTACTAAGCTTACCTTTCTGTCAACTATTTTGCTTTGTCGAGCTTGTCTTACAGCGCTGGAATATGCTGTCATGACTTAAGATACTGTACCTTAAAAAACACCAAAAACTTGGGATGTTTCAGTTACACTTGCTTCAGATAGACGCGCTCCAACAATTTGGCCTCTTTTAAAATTTGAGAGGTCCGATATTTCACACGCTTGAAAAAAAAAATCCGAGACGTCCAGAACTTCAGTTAATCTACCATATACTACCAGAATATATACATTGTTATTTATTTAAAAAAAAAATATCTAGTTTTATTCTTAATTACGTACGAAGCACATTCAAAAATGTCACTTTTATTCACAGGTGTTTCCATTATTTAATAACTACCTGTATATTGTTTTGTTTATTTAATATTACCAATGCAGTGTCATCAATGTAATTTGAAAATTTGAGCATACTTGCATTTAATGTACTAAATATTTTTTGCACAAAATATCTTTAATTGACCACCATGACCAAATGCGTCGCTTGGCATAGTATCTCTCACTAAAGCATTACTGTTTGACCACGGATTGTATGTAATTCGGCAATCTGCCAAGTAAAGACGATTCCATTTGAATGAATCTAGCATGGAAGAAGGGAAAATAACGATGGGATTGTTATGCACGCGTTTTATAATGTCACTAGTGCCTTATTCATTTATTTAATTCTCAAAAATTAAATAAGGGAAAACAAAAATAGTTACCATGGAAGCAACAAAAATAAAATAAAACATTTTCATTTCGTTCACCCAGAGCAGCCTCGTCGCAAACCATCAACCGGTGCTTTCTCGGAAGCTGCCGGAACATGGGACTCCATTAAGGAGATCTTGGACTTTTTCAAAGTTCTGAACCTCCCTGCCGTCATTAAAACTATCTAACTGGTTCTGCCTGAAATTAGAAAACAATCTGACCCTATCAATAAACTTTGGGCTCTTTTTCAAGCTTTCATGGAAAGTGATGAGTTATTTCAGCGCACATAATGGCTTTCCCCCTCGGTCTTTCTCTTTTGTCGTGGAATGCCTGCGGGCTGCTCGACAATATCACTGAACTTAGGCAGCTTGTTTATGAACAAGCGCCCGATATTATCTGTGTGCAAGAGACGCATCTGAGACCAATCAATCGTGGGATTGGGATCCCCAATTATAACTTTTACCGCAATGATCGACTTCCAGATCAAAATAATTATACTAGGGCATGGGGGGGGGGTACCTTAATTTATGTTAAGAGCTCTATTCCACACCACCAGAACCTAACACCAAGCTTTTTGGCACTTGAAGCTACCTCTATCACAATTGCACCAAAAGGCTTTTGCCCCATCACGATTGTCTCTGCGTATGGCCTAACACTCAGACACATGAGGGCGAAAGAAAAAGCCTCGAAGCTCCTTCGGGATCTAGAAGCAGTCTTTCAATACCCTCATAGCACAATAGTTTGCGGAGATTTTAACGCACACCATACCTTCTGGGGCTGCAATGGAACCACCGTCACTGGTAGAACTATTTTTGACTTTGCCCAAAAGGCAGGAATTACCATCGTAGCTCCTCCCACACCTACACGTATCACTGTGACCAGCGCATCTACTATTGACTTTGGGATGGTCAAATTGTTTCCCTACAGTTGCGAGGTGACTTCGCTTGCAAAGCTCTCCTCGGATCACAACCCAGTCAAATTTGTCTTTGACACGGTTACAGTGAATACTGCACTTCCACATGCCTCGAAACCTGATTGGCCCAGGTTTCATAAACTCCTGAACTCCATTCACTTTGATTTTCAGGACATCAATAC
Source organism: Uloborus diversus (assembly GCF_026930045.1). Classification (NCBI taxonomy): domain Eukaryota; kingdom Metazoa; phylum Arthropoda; class Arachnida; order Araneae; family Uloboridae; genus Uloborus; species Uloborus diversus. The sequence continues at coordinate 159,919,367 of NC_072737.1, read as the reverse complement.
TGGGACTGAGCTCGATTCTTCTGCTCACAATTTAACTAATACCATTATTAATATCCATTCCAAAACCTCCATCCCCATTTTAAAGCAAAGCTATGCTAAGGAGCTCCCCCTCCACATCAGAAACTTAATTAGGTCAAAAAATCAGCTACGAAAAACTTATCAACTCCGCAGGGATCCTGCTTCCAAGTCCGACCTCAATAAGGCACAGGAGCTAGTTAAACAAGCAATTAAAAGGCACAAAAATGACTCATGGACTCAATATATTTCCTCCCTTACTGCAGATGACACTTCCATTTGGAAAGCCGTCAAGCGGCATCGGGGGACGTATAGACACATTCCGCCCACTAAAGGCAAAACCCTTCCAGGAGGCCAAACTGTAACTGCTGTGACTGATATTGAAAAGGCAGAACTTTTTGCCGATCATTTCGAACAGCAGTTCACACCTAACAACACCAGACATGACGAAACTGAATCACTTGTTAACATCACACTACACAATTACTTCACAACTCCACACGCTAGCAACACCCTTCAGATTCAGCCCTCAGATGTTCTAAGCTATGTCAAAAAGTGTAAGAAAAAGAAAAGTCCAGGCCTTGATAGAATCACCAACTCTCTAACTAAAAACCTGCCAATTCGTACTATTTTCTATATTACCCAACTCATCAACAAAATACTCGAGTTGGGTCACTTTCCGCAGGAGTGGAAAACTGCTATAATAATCACTATTCCAAAAAAGGAAAGAGCAACAGCGGAGCCGTCGGAATACCGACCAATCAGCTTGCTCTCTGCTCTCTCCAAAATTACTGAATTCTGCATTCTCAATAAACTTCTTGACTTTCTTGCGGATCACAACATCATACAAGCTGAACAGTTCGGCTTCCGCAGGAAGTACTCTACAAACCATCAACTACTTAGAGTCACAGAACTAATCAGAGAGGCTGAAAAAAATCATCAGAAAACCATCGGGCTTTTCCTTGACATAGCGAAGGCATTCGATAGGGTTTGGATTGATGCGCTAATTTACAAACTTATACGCCTTGGGTTACCTCATGCGCTCATAAACATTATCAGCTCCTATCTTATGAATAGGCACTTTATCGTTCGAGTGAGAGAAACTCTCTCAACACCTAGACACATACGGGCCGGGGTGCCTCCCCCCCCCCCCCAAGGCAGCCTCTTAGGCCCAACTCTTTACTCAATTTTCTCAAACGATATCCCACACATGGACAACACGCATCTTGCCATTTATGCAGATGACACCTGCATACTAGCCTCCGCTCAGGGACTTTATCAAGCCTTTTCAGCAATTCAAAACCACTTAACACATCTAGATATCTGGCTAAGGACTTGGAAAATCAAAGTTAATGCCAACAAAAGTATAGCTACCTGCTTTTTTACAAGAACAACTGAGCTCCCTCCTATTAAACTGCATCTTTATACCGACCCGATTGATTGGTCTCAGCGGGCGAAATATTTAGGCATAACGTTCGACCGTAATTTAACCTGGCGACCTCACATTGAAGAGGTACGCAATAAGTACCTCACTTCCCAAAAAACCACTAAATTGTCTCCTGCACAAAAAAAGCGTTTTATCAACGGATAATAAACTGATCATTTATAAGTCCTGCCTAAGACCCATTATTACCTATGGAGCGCCCATATGGGCGACTTCTGCAATCTCTAACTTTAACAGAGTTGAGAACTTGCAGAGAGTGATGGTTCGAGCGGCGTGCGACCCTCCCTGGTACGTCCGTACGGACAAGCTGGTGGAAGAGGTTGGCATCCCGACGCTCCACAACTTTTGCAAAAAGCTCGCCAAGAGATTTCACTACAACATCCCCCGTGTTGGCAATCCACTACTTAACATCCTTCCAAATTACGATCCATTGGATCCGGCAAATTCTCGCAGGCCTCGCGCTCTGCTAGCTTAGTTTCAATTTCGAAACGGGGTGAGTGAATCCCTTATCGGGTTCATACCTCGTTTCGACTCTAGTTATTGTGCTACACTCTGGCAGGGAGCATGCTCCTATCTATTTTCATTTCACTATTTTCTTTTTAAATTTCTTATCAACATTTTATCATTGTCTTAATTTTATTTTATTTTTATTCATTCAAATAGCCTAGAAATCCCCCACGGGGAAAAAAAGTATAAAACTTTAAAAAAATATGTAGGAAGCGAAAAAAAATAATACTTAAACTTATTTAAATAAAGAAGAACTTTAGTTGAAATTTACTTTGAAGAGCCTTCGGCTAACCATTATGGTACTCCCGTTAGAGGAAGCCACATCTCTCGTACATCCACGCAACCATCTTCTGCGCCAAAATAAAGCCATGGCCCCAACCGGGGAACTAACAACATGCCACACCAGAGGATAAGGGGCAGGGCCCCAGGATCCTCAAGCAACGAACTTATATTTCCGTGGCATTTCGTTCAGGAACGTAAAAGCAAAATGGTAAGCTGAAAACTTTGTTGTGAATAAATAAATCAATTAATTTTTGCCGTGAGAATATGGATCGAATATATTTTAGATTTAAAAAATGCCGCTGTGAGCAAATTTTCATTTTTACGAAACTAAGGCTAAATAATAGAGAGGCAAAAGTGCACATCTGAAACAAACCAACATCCCTATAAACTAATAGATACGTCCATTTCCGCCTATAAACCGGATATTAACCTTTCCATGTAATCGATGGTCAAACAGTAATCTGATATAAATTTTAAAACTTTCAATAAAATACATCAAATTGAATTAAATTCTAGTTAGTTATTTCTTAATAATCATTTTATATAATAACTATATATATCAAGCAGTTAACTCACAACAATGTACAAGCCTGTAGGTAAAAGTTTTGCAAATGTAAAATACAAATGCCTATGATTAAAAAGGGTAAATCTCTTTCCATTTTCTGTTTTCGTATTATCTTTAAGAACTCTACGGTTCCAGTAGATTAAGTTGGAAATATCACTATGTCAAAAACAGTTGAATTCTTTAAGCTTAGAAGATCCCTCCGATTCAGTAAAGCTATTGAAGCGAAAGGATAAAGCGAATTACTTTGTAAAACTTTATTCTACTCTGGTTGGATCGTTAGCAGCAGTTGCCAACGAAAACAACAGCTAAATAGAATTTTTATAAAATAAATACACCAATTGCTTAGTTATTGCATTAGTCTATTTTCAATTACTAATACTTAATCATGTATCATACTATATTATTTACTATGAATTATCAATAAAACACATTATTATCCACAACTTAAAGTTTAATTTAAATTTTACTCTTTAATTTTAGAGCTTCAACGCGCCACCTTGCGATGATTTAAAATACTACTAAAAGAAGTAAAAAAATCTGTTCCACGTTGTTTCTTAAGGGTGATATATAGGCTTCGGACAGTTTGTGATGTACAAAAGAAAAAAGAAACAATCCCACAAATACGACTAAAAAATACTGTAAATTTCTAAGTTTTAAAGCAGATTAAAATATTCAGCATTTGTTCTACCCCCTTCTCTCACTACTAAATAGTGGCTGCAGTGCATCTTGAAGTTTTTATTTATTTATTTAATTATTTATTTTTTTTTTGGAATTGCGAATCAGTGATTGCTGTTTTTTTACAATTCTTGCGTTACATACTGTACGATTTAAAACAATTTAAAAATTGAAATTCTACAAATAGCCATAAAATTAAAGACACGTATTTCAGGTTATAATTACAAAAAAGTTTTCACTCCAGAAAAGAGCTGGTGGAAGAAAAGCCGTTAGGCGTGAACAAAGAGTGGCAATTAACAATCCCAAAACTCTTTCATACGGTTGTCAAATAAGAATAATAGAAGAAAAACAATGTAAAGCAACTAAATAGCACTAAATAAAATATGCATGATTTAAAAAAAATAAATTTCAATGCAAGTAAAATAGCATGAGATGTTAACCTTATTATCGAAAGCATCCACACATTACTAATATATTATCGTTTCACTAATATCTTTAAAAAAAAACACTTTCCTGGCCGGCTAACACTTTCTTATGCAATTCTACACAACTGTTCCGTTCAATTGAAGAAGCTGTTAAGAAGGTATTTTCAAATGCATACTATTCACGCAAAGGCTGTGCGAAATCACTGTGTTTTGAATCGTTATTATGGGGTTAATTTTAGCCTAAAATCTTTCATTAAACGTACAGTTGAGTCCGCTCATTAGAATATCGGTTAAAAGAATATCCTGCTTAATATACTACAATGTACCAAACTAATGTAACGTGCTATTTGATCCCAGTTAATGGACTATAGATTTTTTTGAGCAATCACATTGCTTATTGTGCTCATTTGACTGTTTTGAATTCCTATGATTTTATTTTCCCCCCGCCTCCCTCTGCAGCACCACCGTCGACCGGCCTAACGATGCTGCTCCTGGAGCGAAAACCGTCCCCAGGTTGCGTCCATATCCTACGCACACACGTGTACACACACACGAATACATACATACACACACACGCATACATACACACACATACACACACATACCCACACACTCATGCTTTCACACAGACACAAGCAGATACGCCTATACACACACTCGTGATTGCGAAAAACATAATTTGAATTCCAAATGTCAATTCCAAATGTTTTAATTCTTTTGTGGAAAAATGGCTGTTCCATTTAGCGGGTTCGACTGTATATGCTAGATGTATTTTTTTTTACTAAATATGATGAACCAGAGGTGTATATCAACATCTAGATTTCATAACTTCTGTATAAATATTTATGCATTTATTAGCTCAAACTCATTATCATTCCTTATATAAGTTGAAGTATTTTTGTTACTGGTACTGTATACCTACTTCTTACGGCTTTAAACATATTTCTTGGACCGCCACCAGCTTAAATATAGTGCATATACTACAAGAAACGTAATACAGATATTTATACAGTCAACTCTTGATAACCTTAAGTCCCAAGGTACCGTCTAAATCGTTCAAGTTATGGAAAGTTTCCACAATAGTCTCAAGACATTGGGATCCAATAAAAATTTCGAAATTAAGGAATATTTGAGCTATAAGCTTTGAATTATCGAGATCCGACTGAAAATGACATAAAAGTATTAAAAAGCCGAGCTTTGTATTATTTAAAACTTAAAAACCCTCTTTTTATATTGTTTAAATGTACTTTCGTATATATAAAGGTTGTTTTTGATTCACTAATTTGAAATATATGTGCATTCTACAACGTCAAATTCTTTTTCGAATCATTTCGAGCTCATCTATAAACGTGTAAACACTTGATTGTAATACTTTATGAGTTAGTAAATGATAATAATTTACTAATTTTTGATAAATGATTGACTAATGATAATAATTTACTAAACAACGCTTACAACGCACAATTTACGTTTTTCACAATTAAAACTTTAATAGTACTAAGGAAAATTTCGCTTTCACAGACAGTTTAATTGTAAAAACGGGAGGGGGAGAGAATCCGAGCAAATTTTAAGGAAAATGGAAAATTTCTTGGATTATTTCTGGAGTGGAACTTTTCAAACTTAAAATATCTTCAAATGAAGATTGTTCCTGTAGACTCTCAAAGTGTAACAAAACTGAAAATTGTTACAGGTCAATACCATGAGGGATGCAGCGGACAAGAAAACCATTCGCCTCTGAATCTTAAACGGATACTGACCACCTTGTGGCATTAATGCGGTTATCAGTTACGAGCTCTCAAGCATGAAAAAAAAGAACTTCTATTGTGTAATTCCATTGATATTTAAATTTAGCAAAAAATAGCCATACTTATTGTAAAGGAAAATACATTGACATTTTTAGTTATTTCGTAAATGCAAATAAATTTGTATATATGTCTTTTTTTGAGCAATAACGATTGCTTATTGTTCTCACTTGACTGTTTTGATGTGCTATGATTTTATTTTCCCGCCAGCACCCTCTGCAGCACCACCGTCGACCGGCCGCCTCACGATGCTGCTCCTCTAGCGAAAACCGTCTCCAGGTTGCGTCACTTACTTGCCTACACTTACACTTCTACACACACACATACACCTACACACACAAATATCTACACCCCCCACACATGTATCTACACACACACATACATCTACACACGCACATACACCTGCACACACAAAGACATACACACACGCATACATATAGACACACAAACACACACACACACACACCTACACATACACACAACTACCTACACATACACACAACTACCCTCACATACACATACCCCACACACACAAACACACATACACACAACTACCCACACACACAGACACATGCTTACACACATACACAAATTGCGCACACACAAACAAACATACCCCCCACACACGCCTACATACACACACACACACACTCGTGATTGCGAAAAACATAATTTGAATTCAAGATGTCAAAGTTCAAATTAATTATTATTTTTTTAATTTTGCTTAAAGATTTTAGAATTTAACTAAATAACAAATAGTATAATCTTCTGATAAATTATTAAAGAGATTGGTTGGTTGGTTTATTTATTTTTAATGGCCTTGAGGGGTATACTGCACCATTATTAAAGTGAACGTAACATTAATATTTTTCATCGTTAACCAAGGTCACGTCAGAAGATAAAAAGAGTAAAAGCGAAAAACCTTTCTTCGCATATTTGCTGATCGTTGAAATTCAGCAACCAATCGGAAAAGCTCTGTGACACTTGAAGAAAAATATTTGAGGCTTTTCTTCAAGAGGGTTCTTCCACGCGAGATTTCGTAATGTTACAGCAAAAATTGTATAAAATGAACGAGTTGGGAAAAAGATGTGTCCATAAATGCTCTAAAAAATGTCCAGAAAAGTGTGCTGCAAATAATTATAAAAGAAGAAGTGTTCCATAGTCCTGCATTTTTTTCTAAATGCGTTCAAAAGGTGTACAAAACCAAATAATTAATCTGAAAAACTGGTCCAAAAATTGTGTTTCAAAGTATTCTAAAAAAGAGCCGGTGTGTCAAACAAATTTAAAAACTTGCTTTAAGATTTTGCAGTGTAGATGCTGTTTTTGATTCGGTGTATTCTGAGAGGCATTTTATAACTTTGTCTTTTTTCAAATCATTTGGTATTGCTTGCCGATATTTTAACGAGTATTTGACTGGATTACATTATGTGTTACGAAATTCTAACAATTTGTTTCATTATGAATGCATAAAATAAACAATTAATGGATCCTGCGCCAAATGGGGTCGTTTCCAAAATTTTAAAAGTATTTTTTTCTGAAAGAGCATGCTTAAAAACATAGGATCTGACCATTTTTATATAATTTGTTTAAGTTTAATATTTAAAAAAAAAACTTTAATCGGAATGCTTTCATTGTTTATACTTCTGAAGCTTGTCATCACAAATGATGAAATGCCATTCAGTGTTGCCATTCACAGAACAAAATATTTAATTTGCATCTTTAATCACGTGTATTGGCAACGATATGGTTGATAGCAAGCGTGGAGCGCAATTTTAATTCTCTTCCTCATTATCATAACGTCGAAACGGGATAGAAAGATACGCCAAAAAGCATCATTTGTGACGTCAGCAAAACCATGACTTGTTTGAAAAATTGGACATTTAAAAAAATTAATTAAAAAATAACTGGTGGGAAAATAAAAGTATTTTCTGGATCCATGTTATTTTTTTTTTTTTTTGCTTATTCTATCAATATCAGTGACAAAGAGTACAACTTTTGACTGAAGGAAACAACCCCATTGTTCCATGAAAATTAAAATTTCAAACTACTAGGGAAAATTTCGCTTTTATCGGACTGTAACTGTAAAAGAAAAAGAAAATTTGTATCTCTTTAGAGTTTTGAAGAAAAAGGAAAATCAAAACACAAAGTTTCTAGATCTTCAAATGAAGACTGTTCCTGTAGACTCTCAAAATATAAAAATAATTAAAAATATCACAGCTCATTAGCATGAAGGGCATATCAGGAGATGAAAAGAGTTGAAGCGAAAAACTTTTCTTCTCACATTTACTGATACTTGAAAATTAGCAGCCAATGGGAAGAGCCCTATGACACTCGAACGGGAGAGAATCTACGAGGACCCTACTCTATTGTGTTCGATCGAAAAAAGAGAAAAAAGAACGAAGGAACTCCTAATAGCAGGCCACTTGACGACATTGATCTGCGCTTGTTGTTGCTTCATATTTTTTCATCTCTTCTTTCCGAACAGTAACTTTCTACGAAGTAGAGTATCGATTTCTTTTCTATCTCTACATCGATATCGGTTTGACACTTAAAGCATCTTTGCTGTTAAAGTATTGAAGTTTTAAAGCGTTCGATATGTTCTGAACATGATAGTGTTTAGGCATTCAAGGGTTGGATGGATTATGACGTTAAGTTGAAAAGGTGTTATTATTGTGGATTCATTGCGGGGTAAATAACACAAGCGAGTGACAGATGGGAAAGCTGAGGTTGGAGAGTGGATTCAAACAGCATATTTCTGTCCATGCACTTTTATGCATTTTTAAGCATTTGGTTGTCATTGAAAAATAAAATACATTTTTAAAAATTCATGTTTATAGAGGAAATAAATTTTGATACATTTGTTGAGAGTTTAAAAGTATTTGACTTTAAGAGATTGTTTAGGCATGTAATTATGTTGGAGTATGAGTTATTACATAATTCGCATTATTAAAATTTTTAGTTCTGTAAATAAATAATAAAATTTACTACAATATGAGCACTTCAATTTAAAATCGAAAAAAAACATAGTGAAAGTTTTGAAATATAAGTAATATAGAACAGAAAACATCAGTTCGTAAACCAATATAAATGAATCTTTATATTATTAATTAATATTTACAACATCTATCTTTACTAATAAGAAAGCTGAAAGTTTGTGTCTCTGGATGTCTGTATGTCTGCTACGCGCATGGCGCCTAGATCCTTCGGCTGATTTTTATGAAATTTGGCACAGTATACGTTCGTATTATAGGAGTGAGCACCTCGAAGCGATTTTTCTAAAATTTGATTTTCTTCTTTTTCTATTCCAATTTTAAGAACATTTTACCGAGTGAATTATCATATCGTGATCGAGTAAATTACCTAATTGTCATAACTTGAAACCGTAACATGGGCGAGCAAATGAACACAGCAAATGGGCGAGACATTCATCATCCATAATTTGTAAATATACAGGCGAACCAAATGACCTATTCATGTTCCTACTACGGGCAAAGCCGTGCGGGTACCTCTACTAATTAATAAATTTTATGAATATATTCCTATTGAACAATAGAAAAAATATATCTTGAATTAGTTTTAGTAAAAAGGTCCAAAACTAAAGTTTAAAGAATTGCAGAAGAGAAATAAAAGCACTTCTAAGAAACCTCACACAAAAGTGCAGTGAAATTTAACACGCGTTTGTAATATTATGAACAAAAACAATTTATATTTGTTTATAAAAAATACCTGTTCATAAAATGAAGAATTCATTAATTGTGAGTCATTTCCAACAAATGCTAAAATAAGAAATGCACTATAAAGGTTGAAGCATGGAGCAGAGCAATGCTCCAGATACTCAAAAAAAAAAAAAAAACCACATTGAGTATGAGCAAGTTTGATGAAAAATTATGGGAAATCAACAGATGATGATTTTTTTAATTTATGTGTATTTTTTTTATATTTTAAAGAAAATATGTGGAACATACATATCACTTTCTTCATTTAATTTTGAAACTCAGGTGTGGCTAAAATTTGTAGATTGAACTTCATGATTCGTTTGTTTTTATCAATCGGTCAGTGTGCTCAAAATAATTTTTCCCGGAAGTGATCACATTAAGCGGACACTTAAGTATACATTGCAACATTTCTTGAAATAGGAAAGATAGAGTTTCATTATCTTCGTTTTCTGCACCAAGAATCTGCATTTTAGGAAAAGGGAGAAAATCAAATTTATTGTGTTTTTTGAAACATGAAAAAGGCTAAAACTGCATCGCTAGCACAATTCAAAGATTTCGGCAGTAAAAAAGAGTTTATTGTTGTGAGGTTAATGCATTTTGTTAAGCTTTATAGTTTCTTCATTTTAAAAACCACGTAAAAACTGAAAGAGTAGGGAATGAATATTTAATACCTCGTAAAACAAAACTTTCCAACGTTTTTTCAAAGCAGCGCTTATTCAAAGCAGCGCTTTTCAGAAAATAGTTTTCTTGTTAAAAATGAAGGGATTAGTTGTTTTTCAAATTGCTCTTATCTCTCGAATGCAGCTTAAACAGTCCTCTTTTGTTGTTTTGTCTTACTCTGCTGTGTTAAAGCTTTAAAACTTGCTGAAGGGTACGAAATTTTCAAAATTGCTGCTCACTCTAGTGGAAAATTCGGAGAATATGTTGAAAAGAAGTTCCTAAAAGATCTTTGGATTAGTTTTTCCATGACGTTCTTTCAGGATTTGTTATCCATTGAAACAAGCAACGTCTGCTGCAACAGCAGAATTTTTTTCCGAGGATTAAAAAATGTATATTTGTAAGACACGGCTAAACATTGCAGAGTTACACAGAAACACATGTTATTTTTTAAAGAACAATTTTAAACCATTTTGTTTACTTTTATTAATAAACGATATGAGTAATAAGCATGATTTATGATGATAACAGTTTTACTTAATTAGTAACCATTTAAAGCATTTCTTCAGCATGGAACTTAACTTAAAACTCTTCTAAGACTAGTTTAAAAGACAATGTGAAAAAAATATTAGCAGAGGTAATTAGGGATAGGGTCTGGTGGGGCAAAGTGGTCATAAAATCGCAGGTTTTCAACTTAGGTGGATAATAAATACAATAAATTCTTTAAACACTTCAACTTTTTTTGTTTTTATTTTACATTGCATTATTAAAAAACACGGTACATTGAGTTTTAGGAAAATTAATATTGATTTAAGTAGTTTTATAACACTTTCATTTCCCTTTGTATTTATGTCCACTTTACCCCATGGGGTGGGGGAAAGTGGTCAAAGCATGGGGTAAAGTGGTCATAGTTAAAACTAGACGCAAAACCGTTACAAATAACCCTAACTTTTGTATATTTCGGTTACTTTTTTGTTACGAGTATATAAACGAGTATAAGCGGGTATACACGAGTATACTATACGTGTCATGTAGACATGAGTAAACATGTTCATATATGAATAGATAAAAGTACACATCAGATACATGCATGCACGTGCCTACTTAAGTATATATGTGTATACACGAGTATATGAGCATGTATACTTGATTACCTACAGGAGTGAATACGTGTCTACACGAGTATATACGTGTCACGTGTATATGCGAGTATATACGCGTATAAACGAACATCATATGCACGTTTGCACGTGTATCTCGAGTATGTACACGCATATCTGAGTATATACGTGTATAGTCGACATATATACGCATATATACTTATACGGGTATACACGAGTTAATTCGTGGATATATTCAGTGGATATATTCAGTGGGTCACGTATATATATATATATATATATATATATATATATATATATATATATATATATATATATATATATATATATATATATATATATATATATATATATATATATATATATATATGGAAGCACGAGTATATACGTTTGTTTACGTGTAAACACGATTATATACCTGTTTGACGTATATACGTGCATTTACGTGTATACACCAGTACATGTGTCCACGTATATCCACGAGTATATCCGCTAATATACATTAATGCTTACAGAATGAATTCAAGATCTTGGGCAAAATCTAAGTGTTCTGAAAGAGGAGGATAAGAAGCAAAGAATCATAAGGAACTTGTGGTCGCTGACGCGCTACATGCACACAAGGTTAGAAACTGATGTTAGCAAAACAGGTCACAAAATTGTTACACAAAGACGATCTTTGCCGACATTTTAGTTTTTAAGAAATATTTAGAGAAGTTGTTGAAAGTTACAGCCTGTAGTAGCTCTAATACACGCACCGCAACAAAAGCGCAGCGACTGATGAAAGTTTTTCAAAAGTCTCGTAATTGCAACAGATTGATTGCGATGCATGTATTACAGCTGCCGGCCGCAAATTTCCTCATTCGCTATAAAACTTTCTTAAAACCTAAAATGTTGTGTAAAATTATCTTTAAATTGTGTATAAAAATTAATATATTAAAATAAATATATTAAATTGTGTAATAAATTTGTGACCTGTTTTGTGTCCACCAGTTTCTGACTTTGCATGCATGCAGCGCGTCAGCGTTGAGTTTGTGTCCATATGTTTCTTATGATTCTTGCTCTTATCTTAACGTCTAACACGTTTTAATAATTTGCTCTAGAGTTTAGACGCACCCTGTGTACATGTATATCATATGCTTGTATGTAAGTGTCTACTCGAGTACGTACGCGTATATACGTGTCTTCCTGAGTATATAAGTGTTTGTATATATACGAGCATACGCGGGTATATACGTGTATAGTCGAATGTATATCTGTATAGATAAAAAATACTTGCAGATACCCAAATACGTGTTTATTGGTGCATTTATGTGAATGCGTATATATACTTGCCTACACGGGTATATGAGTAAACATACGCATATACTCGTATATTTAACCCTGTTTATTCTAAAAGCAATACATATTAAGTGAAATTAATATTTAATTTATATCTACCTTATACTTAAACATTAAGTGACTTAAGAAGAACAATATTCCTTAAGCCTAATATTATGACCACTTTACCCCATCTTACTTAAATTATTCTAAAAAATCATTCAAAATAGATTCAGCTAACTGATAATGAGTAAGAGTTCTTGAGACATATAGGAAGCTTCCTGTGCAGTCAATCTGTTCATAACTCTAACAAACAAAATTTCCCAAGGAAGTTAAAAAAGGTATTTACATTTTAAAAATTTTCACATTTACACAAAATATTTCTTTTTACCAAATAAAATTTTACCAGCTGTAACATTTTGTATTTAAAATGTAGTTTCTAAATGCACTACCCTAAAAAAATTTTTCACATTCATTCGAACATTAATTTCCAAGCTATAGCCATTTATTTTAATTATGACCACTTTACCCTATTGACCACTTTCCCCCACCAGACCCTACTAACTTTACGGAGTTTTCAGTAATCTCCTCTCAGTCCTCTTCTATTGGAGTAGAGATATTGCTCTTTCATTGGCTTTCAGTTTTGTTATACTTGTTCTGTCGTTAGAAGGTTGGTGGAACAAGACGTAATTATATATATATATATATATATATATATATATATATATATATATATATATATATATATATATATATATATATATATATATATATATATATATATATATATATATATATATATAGTTTTTTTAATTTATTTTTTGTTTCAAGGCTGAACTTACTTGTGACATGCTTCAAGTATTACATACTTTCAATTCTTTATTTGTTCAAGTCAAGACATCAGTTTACAAGCGTTTTAAAAAGCTTTTTTTACCATATTCTTGTTTAATATCCTACTTTTAGAAATGTCAAGTATTTGGAAACATATCAAGCAACGCATTTGCCTTGAACCTTTGGCATCCATTTGCAACCTGCTGAAAGCTGAACAGTATCAGTTCCCATTTGAGCCGATTGTTGTTCCGAGTTCCATTTAACTGATTGTAGTATTTTTTTGCATTAGAGCTCCCGAAAATATTATTCACCCATGTACAAACACTCTCATGACAATAATTTTCTTAAAATGGGACCGAAATTTCACAAGAATTTTTAATCCTCTAAGTTTGAAAAAGCGTTTGAAAAGTGAAAGTTTCATCAATGTTTTCTGATACACGGTTTGGACTGAGCAGAAATAATTAGAAAATCTGATAATAAGGTTTCCAAAATTCCCGATCAGGCTCATTTTTCCAGTATGTACATTATTTCAAAGTGATGTATACACAATGAGAATCTATTTTTGTTTTATATCTGTATAAATATTGATGTAAAATTTAGGAAACTATAATTTTTGTTACAAAATATATTTCAATCGTTAAAGCAAAATGTAATTATCATCATTTTTCAAATTATCTGAAAAATACAAAACAAGGTTCCTAGATAAAATGAATTATATCTTATTTTTTAAAATGAAATTTCGAAGTTCAATTTTATGAATACTGGAAAACTTCATGTCAGGTGCTTCTGTTTTAATTTTAAAGCTTAATTCATGAACGAACATCTTTCACAACGCATTCCTTACAGTATCTCATAGTAGTGGACTCGGAAGTTATTGCAGAAATCAGTATTGGCGTTTCCATGACAACAATGAAAATTTAAACAAAATCTTTGCTGCAAGATCAAATGCGTAGACAAGTTGTTGTCAGTATATTGTTGATGCTATGGTTACAATTACTAGACAGAATGCCTTACAATAAATATAAGTATACATCTTGTACACGTGTTTGCTCTGATTTTCATAGTACAGATGATAATGGGGTAAATGAAATGAAAAGTGAGACAACATTTTGATTTAACAATACGCGTCTTTATATATTACGGCATCACTTAAATGAAAAGCAAGAGTATGTTTACATTTATTCTGTTTCCGACTCTATGTGGTGCAATTCATTTTGACTTAACATTTTCAGTATAACTTATTGCCGCAACGCAAAAGTAACCATAGACTTAACTCTTAAAAAATGCATATCGGTCTCAAAAGAATCTAAAATTGTTTTAAAACTTGTAAAGTTTTATTAAAAATCCATTATCCACAATTGTGTGTTTGCTTAAGCTTTCTTGAAATTAATTTGTTAATTTTTAATTATATTCCACTTTACAACTGTTATAACTCAGTTTGGGTTATGATATCGACTAAAAAGCTTGTCCTATCGATCAACCAACCTATCCAAGTTAGAAGACGTATTATAAAAGAATTACAAAAAAAAAAAATAACGCCTAGAATGTGAATTATCTTTGTACACGATTTTGTAGTGCCGTTACGTTTATAATGCATTTTTTTTTAAATCATCAAGGCAGTTTCTTAAGTTCCGACTGACAATGCTATTATTTTGTTCAGTGCAGGAGTGTGACTTCACGCAGTGTATTTGGGCGTTTAGTTTTGTGTGAAAAACGCTGCCAGTTAATCCAGCACAGTCATCTTATTTCTCGTTATTTCTGCACATACCAATCACCAGGTGCGACATGAACGTTTTAAGATAGAAAATTGAGAAAACATAGCAATAATTTTGTTGGAGATGATACCCATAATTTTGAACTTGGCGATATTCATTCATTGGTGTCAATAATTTGGCTCCATTGCCTGTAAGAGGATTGTTTTACCAAACTTGTTACTTCCAAACGTAAACAAAAAGTTGTGAAACATCTATTCGCATTGGCGCGAGTTTACTAAAAAGTTACAGGGTTACCAAACTAAAAGTTTTCTCTCCAAACATTCGATGAACGTGCATAATTCCCAAGTATCAAAATATTCCCTTTAGTTGGCATTTTGTTGTTACAAACCATCTTATAGCTGCATAATTTTTAGATGATGTATTACTTATGTTTAATGTGCTGTGAGTGCGTAAAGAAGCATATCATTACTTATGATTGCATTAATTAATATAATTTAGCAGTAAAGTAACTTCTTAATTAGAGCAATAATAAAGGAGTCTCTAGTCGGATTAATTTCGTTTATTTCCCACTTGAACTACTATTTCAGTAAAGTAATTTTAATACTTTTTTTTTTTTGCTCTATTTTCTTTTGTCCATAAATTTCCTTTATGTTGACACAAGAAAGTTGAACAAAAAGAAAAAGCAACAAAAGGAGGGGTGACGCAAACTTCATCACCTCCATTCGTGTTAATAACTTAATTAAGAAAGGCAGCGGCAAAGAGAAGAAAAAAAAACGAAATCCAACATTAATATCAGTGCGCAACGAGATTCATTGCCAAGCAAAGAAGCGCAGAAATGTTCAAGAAGAGCGGAAAAAGAAAACGTGGCGAAATGTCACGTGATTAGGGTGATGGATTAGCGCTCATATCTGGCACCTTTTCTCTTATGAGTAGATTCATTTGAGAAAATGAAAATGCTACTTACGGAAGATGAACTATTCTCCTTAGGGCTGCGCACGATATGCGGGCTTGTTGCAGCTTCGGGAATGTCCGGGAGGAAGAAAAGTCGTTTTTGTTCTCTTTTCTACGACTCGGTTAACATCTCTTTTCCCTTTCGAGAACTGGACTAGAATATTTAAACTTTTGTCGATTTTACGCATACTCACGCAGTATGTTTCAATGTAGCTTTTGTCAATGGGGTTGTTTCCTTCAGTCAAAAGTAGTACTTTTTGTCACTGAAATTGATAGAATAAGCAAAAAAATAACATGGACCCAGAAAATGCTTTCATTTTTCCAACAGTTATTTTCCAATTATTATTATTTGTTTTTTGAATATGCGATTTTAAAAACAAGGAATGGTTTTTATGACGTCACAAATGATGATCTTTGGCGCATCTTTCTATAGCGTTTCCACGTTATGATAATCAAGAAGCGAATTACAATTGCGCTCTACGCTTGCTATCAATTCTATCGTTGCCAATACACGTGAGTAAAGATACGAATCAAATATTTTCTTCTGTGAATGGCAACACTGAATGGCATTTCATCCTTTATGATGTCATCGGCAGAAGTATAAACAATGAAAGCATACCGATTTAAGTAATTTTTTTTTTTTTTTTGAATATTAAGCTTAAACAAATTATTTGAAAGATGGTCAAATCCTATGTTTGTAAGTTTTTCCAGAAAAAAAAATACTTTTTAAATTTTGGAAACGACCCCATTATACACGCGCACCGTGTGTGTGTAAAATTGATAAAAGTTAAATTGTGAAACGTTTTGTGCGTGGGCGTGTGGGAATAAAATTGATAAAAGCTACATTGACACGCAGTTTGTGTATGCAAAAACGACAGACGTTACATTGAAACACAGAGCGTGTGTGTGCAAAATTGACAAAAGTTACATCGAAATGTCGTGTGTGTGTATTTACAATTGTCAAAAGTTACATTGAAACGCAATGTATGTATGTGTAAAATTAACATAAGTTACTTTGACACGTTATGTGTGTCGTTCTTTGTGTGTATGTATGTGTGAAAAAATGACAAAAGTTACATTAAATCGTGGTTCGTAAAAGCGTTGTTTATGTGTCTCTAAAATATACAAAAAATAATGTGAAACGTTTTATGTGTGCGTGTGTGTGTAAAATTGACAGAGGTTACATACAAATATAGTGTGTGCATAATTGACAAAGGTTACATGCAAATATAGCGTGTGTATAATTGACAAAGGTTGCATGCAAATATAGTGTGTGTATAATTCACAAAAGTTACAAAAGTTACACTGAAACGCAGTCTGTGTGTAAAAATGACATAAGTTACATTGAAACGTAATGTGTGTGTGGAAAATTGATAAAAGTTGCATTGAAACGTAGTGTGTGTGTGTGTTTGGAAAATTGACAAAAGTTATTCTGAAACTTAATGTGTCGCTCTGTGTGTGTATGTGTGTGCTTTTTTGCGTGTGTAAAACTGAGAAAAGAAAAACATTTAAACGTAGTTTGAAAAAAAATAAATATTTTTTTTCTAACTAGAAGATATATGTGTATTGATATGACTGCGAGCCAGTGAAATCCACATAGGTCGTTTTCGAAACGAGTTACAAGTTAATAAGATTAATACGGTAGAAAACGCAAGTAACTCCAAGCCGATGAAGAGAGAAATTCGATGAGTAAAAACCATAAATACTCAGTGTGCTCTAAAACGAACATGTTTTATTGCCATCAGAAAGTTACCTATCGTAGAGTTAGCTGGTTTGAATATCAAAGCGTAACTTCATTTCGAGAACTTGATACCATCATTAGAAACTGGAATATGTGACACACGACAAATTAAATACATTTTTGACAAGAGTAATGATCAAAAAAAAAGAAAGAAAAACTAATTTGAATTTTGACATCTTGAATTTAAATTATGTTTTTCGCAATCACGAGTGTGCGTATGTAGGCGTCTGTGTTTGTGTGTAGGGGTTTATGTGTATGTGTGTAGGCATGTGTGTTTGTGTCTGCGTGCAGGCATGAATGTGTGGGTAGTTGTGTGTATGTGTTTGTGTGTGTGTTTGTGTGTGTGTGTTTGTGTGTGCGTGTGTGTGTGTGTGCGTGTGTGTGTGTGTGTGCGTGTGTGTGTGTGTGTGTGTGCGTGTGTGTGTGTGTGTAGGACATGGATGCAACCTGATGAAGGCATTCGTTATAGGAGCAGCATCGAGAGGACCCGGTCGACGGTGAAGTTGCAGAGGGTGGCGGGGGAAAATAAAATCAAAGGACATCAAAACAATCAAGTGAGAACAATAAGCAATTGTGATTCCTCAAAAAAAAGCTAAGAGAACATTAATGAGTTTCCTTTAGGGGAACATTAATGTTTTTTCTTCTATTGGAACTAAGAAAGGTATTAAAGCAAGTCTACTAAATGAACGCGTCTAACCAGTAGAAAGTAACTAAATTTTTTAGTTGTTTTATTTTTGGAATTGCATGGAAGGCTATTTGTGTTGCGAATTCAACTGAGAAAAAACTTTTGAAATATTATTTAAAAAAAAATAAAACTAAAATTTCAAATAAATAAATGATAAAATAAACTAACTGTTTATTCACTGGGAAGTCTCTGCTCAATGGTAGGACTGCCTTGATGAATTTTCGTAGCTTTAAATATTTAACTTCACTTATGACTTGAAACATATTCCAACTGCAGGTATTCTTCAATAAGAATCTTGTTTCAAGATGTTGATTAATTTTATCCCTGTTTAATCTTTATAAAACCTGAACACTGCCATTTTTCGTCAGTTTAAGTCATTTTATTATGTTGATTATTTTAAGCAATTTACTTAACTTTTGGTTCATTAAAGACATTTATCGGTAATGAGCTCAACTTGAATTATACTTCTGAATTTTATTTCAAAAGCTAGCTTGATGCAATTACTTATTCAAGCAATAAAGTAACTATCGACATTTAGTACAAAAGAGAGACGTTTATGTTTATTTCTTAATCTTAATTAAATAAGGTTCCTGCTTGTCAAGAAATGATTTTTTTTAAGTGTTACAAATAGATCACACGTAATAAAGCATACATAGAAGAGTAAAGAAACAAATCTAGTGAAGTATTTATTTGCTAAATAATAAACTAATTTTTCTTGGATTTCAAACAAAATTGGTTCTTTATTTCCGAAACATGTTTTCTTTATTTGATTTTTTTTCGTTACTTGTCTTCGAAGCCAACTTTCAACGTCATTTCTTAAGAAAAGTTATCTTACTAGTTTTTGTCGATTTTTAAAATTTAGCTTTTGAACATTTTATAGTGCTGGTTCATTTGTCTGGCATTGAAAATCATATTTTACGTTTTCTTGTATTTAGAAAATCTCATGCTGTCTCGTGTACATCTTTTAAATTTGTTAAACTCTGTTTTTTACTTCCTATTACAAAAAAATATGTATTGTATTCGCTAAAAAATTTTCACTCAAAAATCAACCTTAATTTCCATTTTTCTCAGCACCGTATGAATGTTGAGTTTTTTTTTCGACCCGACCACACGTGGATATATGTCTAGGAACCTACAGACACCCGAAATATCCATTTTGACGACCCCTGAGTTAAATAAAACGAATTTTCTCGTGACATCTGTATGTACGTATGTATGTGCGCATATGCGCATGTGTGTATATGTGAATGTTTCTCACATGACTCAAAAACGGTATGTCCTAGAAAGTTGAAATTTGGTGCGTAGACTCCTAGTGGGGCCTAGTTGTGCACCTTCCCTTTTGGTTGCATTCGGATGTTCCTAAGGGGGTCTTTTCCTCCTTTTTGGGGGGGAATCATTGTTAATTTCAATGTTAACTCAAGTGGTGTTATAATTTGTCGGACACTTGGCAATATATCGCCAGTCCTTTGGTCGCCAAGTTTTGTCACCAACTTGGCGACAAATTTGGCGTTTTTTTTCTTTTTTTTAAATTTGGTTTCAATTTGGCCGCTGTTGGTGGTACTTAGAAAGTAAACAATTGAATTACATTTAAAACTGCCAATAATGGAGAAATGGCATTAAATTGGAGTAAAAGGAAGTCATGTGATGCACAACATCAGCTCGTTTTTATTAAATTGCTGACATTTTTTCTTTCTTCTCAATGTTTAACTTGTGATTTTTTGTTAGTTTACCGTATTCTATTTTTCACTTTTATGCTTTTTATGTTCCAGACTGTTTGCCAGCTTCAAAGTGAGCACCTTCTATCATAATATCATGATATTGCATGACTTAATTAGGCCAGTCTACTTTTTCAGTCCGACTTTTCTTGTGTTGTTTGAAAATTGAGGTGTAAACTAGAAATGTTATATTTTTTAGGACTCATTATAGCTTCTTTATATTAATTTTTCTTCCTGTGTTTGGAAACTTCATAAATGCTATTTTAACTTATTTTTTGCTATTTTGTTAACAATCAATAATTACTTCATACCATCAGACACGCCGCAGAGTGGATTGACATAGGGAAAAATAGGTCGAGGACTATTGTATATTCATTAACTTTATTTTATTTTCCTCCTCCTTTAAAAATAATTTTGCTTATTAGTTAAATGAACTTCTTAAAAACTTTATTAACAGCTGTTTATATCATCTAAATTGAGGAAAAGCGAAGTTCAGGTTAGTTGTAATCCGTCGATTTTTATGATGAATCATAAAAGTCCTAAGATATGTTATACCTTATTTTTTGCAATTATGTTATGAACTTATCTTTCTTTAAAACTGTTATCTTCAAATGGACAAGCTACAAAAACGAACAACTTGTACTAATAAAAAGAAGAATTTTAAAATTCAGTTAAAGTTATGCCTTGAAAACTGAAACTCTAAAGTTTAAAATTGTAGCAGCTATCGAAAGTTATTGGCTGCATCAGATCCAGTTGAAACATCTCTTGGCCAAATTTTTTTCTTAGTGAGAGGATATACAAATTAGAAAAAACACTAAACCATAAAAATACAGAGTTCAGTTACGGGGGGAAAAACAGATTAATTTTTTATGAAACAAACTGGCTAACATTGCGAAACCTCCTGAAATAACGGCAAAATTTTAAGAATTGAACATAGGCATCAATTTTTAAAAAAAACAGTTTTTATGGGACATAGTTTTTATGGGGCTAGTTCTCTACTAGCGTTATGTCACTGAAAAAAAGGAGATATTACGATTGGTTTTAATTTTGATATGACAAGCTGCCATCGTTTTAGAAATCATCCCCAACTTCCGATATGTTTAAATTCTTTCTTTAGGAATTTTCACTTCCGGTGACTTTGGCTATGCAAACTAAGTTGAAGTCCCGATTTCAAAAAAAAAAAAAAAAAAAAAAAACATATATTTTCATTTGCTTTCTGGCCATAAACTTTTCACCAAATACAATCGGCGTCGATGTATTTTCATCTATCAAATGGTTGCATTTTCATTGTAGTAAAATTTTTCTCGGACGACTTTATAACTTTTAACCATCAAAGCCTAAATGCACTTGAGTTAAAATACTTAATTTTTACGTTACAATCTGAATCATATTTGCTCTACACGATTACTAACTCTTTTGATGCTTTAGATACTTCAAGGCTGCATGAAATCTTCCTTTATAAACAGCCATGTACTTATAAACTTATTCTATACAAATGACGCATAACTAATGGGAAGCTACTAAGAGATGTGATTGGATAAATGGTTAGTGTCGGAATAAGCCGCGTGACCCAGTGCGCTGACCTTGTAGCAGCCATGCAATAAAATAAAACTACAGCAGAAACTTTTGAAATTAGAGTGAATAATGCCCGATAATTTGGTTCCTGAAACATGAGTTAATACAATTGACTCTCACAAATCCGGACCTATAATCGGGAATGTAATTTTCTGAAACACGAAATTGGTAAAACCAACGCCTTATTTCGCATTGCACAAACGACCTGCATTTTGTACATTTGGCGCTAAGTGTGTCATCAAAATTGAACTCGTTTAAAATTCGGCCTTTCGCCACATTAGTCATATTTTTGATAGTCTACACTGCTAAAAATATCCTAAAATTTTACGGTAAAAGTTACTGGCATCCATGTTGCCAGTAACTTTTACAGTAAAATCTTATTTTACTGTAAAATTTTGCGGTAGAATAACCGAGAGCAAAAAAAACGAAAAATGCGAGCAGCAGGTTTCGATCTCGAGGCCTTCGGATTGGCAGGCGGCTTTGCTGCCCACCATACGAGTCGGGACGCATCGAGTGACGGGAAATACGGTGTTATATGCTTCGGACTGTAAGTCACGTGGTGTATCAATTAGCGGTGCAATCGCTTATTTTTTTCGGTACAATTTCCTGTAATTTTTTCGTGTACTGTAAACACTCCATTTTACACTAATATTTACCATAAAAGGTTCCTGAATTTTCAACAGTGTACTGTATTATAATTTAATCCTTTTAATTTTCTACCCATTTCAAGACTGCATAGGAAATTCCTACATAAACAACCACATACTTATCCATTTATTCAGTCTGAAATGATTCATAACTATTGAGGAGCTGCAAAGAAATGCCATGGGATAAATGGTTAGCGTCGGATTAAATCGCGTGACCTAGTGCACTGACCTTGTAACACGTGACCCGGCACTCCATGCAATAAAATAGAGCTCCAGCAGAAACTTTTGAAACTGGAGGGAATAAGAGCCGATAATTCGGCTTCCCAAGTGCCATTCTTCACTCGGTCCCCTGGAGGAGGAAGAGCAGGACATCGCTGTGTTCGATTCACCCCATCGTTCCTTCGCATTCAATCGATATTGCGTCACACTTCATTACTTTTAATTGAAAAGGGGAAGTCCAGGAAACGAGGAATTCAAGGAAGCGCTCTGTGAGCCGCTGGAGAAGGTATAGTCAGTTCGTTGTTCAGGAGACAGACGATATTTTTTTAGAAAACTGACTCGTCCATTGTCGGAGGTTTTGGAGATTTTTTTCTGAATTAGCACTCATCTTGTAAAAAGCTGTCAGATAATGTTTTTAAGCAGAATTCAAAAGTGTATTATGCATAGAGATTTTTGTTTGAAAAAAAATTACGCATTTCAATTTTCCCCGTTAAAAATACGAAACTAAATAATACTTTTAATCAATTTTAATCATTCAGACGAAAAAAAACGGTGCTGTTTTTTAGCAATTTGTCATTAAATAAATAAGTAGTTAATGAGACGGTTGAGGCTGATTAATTATTTTAATTTTCTTAGTATCGTATTTGTTGTAAGTTTGACTACTGCATGTCTTAAGTTGAGCTGTTCGCTACTTTTTCTATCAATTGCTAATGATATTTGTTTAGGTAAATTTGATTTAATTTTGTTCATGACCAAACAATGACCCAATCCTGGTACATATTCTTATACCTCCAAATATCTCATTTTTACCCCATCGGAGATAACTACCCCAAGTTGGGAACCGCTGTTTTAGATGATGTCTTAAAACAGAATTTAAAAATGTATTACGAATTAAAAATGTATTAAGAATTAAATATTTTTTCTCATCACATTAGCATATTACATCAGCGGAAGTTTAATCATGGGATAACGGGGTCGTTTCCAAAATTTTAAAAGTATATTTTTTTCTGAAAAAGCATGCTTAAAAACATAGGATCTGATTATTTTTCAAATAATTTGTTCAAGTTTAATATTTAAAAAAAATTACTTGAATCGGTGCGCTTTCTTTAATTACGTTTCTGTCGTGTGACATCACAAATGATGAAATGCCATTCAGTGTTGCCATTCACAGAGAAAAATATTTAATTCGCATCTTCACTCACGTGTATTGGCAACGATAGGGTTGATAGCAAGCGCAGAGCGCAATATTTAGTTCGCTTCATGATTATCATAACGTGGAAACGTGGTAGAAAGATGCGCCGAATTGCATCATTTGTGACGTCATCAAGACCACGCCTTGTTTGAAAAATCAGACACTTTAAAAAGTTAATTAAAAAATAACTGTTGGGAAAATGAAAGTATTTTCTGGGTCCATGTTATTTTTTTTACTCATTCTATCAATTTCGGTGACTAAAGGTAGTACTTTTGACTGAAGGAAACAACCCCATTTTATTTTACGACATGTTCCTTTTAATGTTAATGCAGAGGACATTTCTGCAGTGGACTTCAGCAAAGTGGACTAACTAGGACTAAAAGGGAGGCAGAGGACAAAGGACTAAACTCAATTTTCATTTAATAACAATATTTTTGGTATTTAAGTATTTTTTTCTTCGTAAACTTTGGATCAATGCTTTATTTGAAGCGTTTTAATACATTAGAATAAGGAAGAATCCATCTAAAAAATACGCTTAATTAGTGGTAATTACTGAAGTTCATAGAAAAAAGGCAAAAATGTCGGGTCTTATTTGTGCTATTCTTGACGATGTAACTCAACTTTTCCTAAATAAACACGGTTTTGCCTGTTGTAATTCTGCTTTAGCCCTGTCTTAGGGCGGTAACGTACTGCTTAAACACAGTTCTTTCTACTAAATACGACAGCAATATATATCACGGGAAACAAAATATTATGTTGAAAGCATTTATGACACAATACGCTGATTATGATAAAAAGGAAAATCAAGTAAGAACAGTCATAAAATTTATACATACATTCCAACACGCGTGCCCTCTATCGTTGTTCAATGGTACATGAGAAAACAGCTGAATATATGAGTGTTGAAGAAACTGTGAATGTTTTTCTACGGCAACAGGAATATCTTCGCAGTGAAATAGCGCAGATGGGGCAAGTACCTCATTTTCTGCCTTACGCATAAGATAGCTGTGTTGTGGATGTATTCCCGACTTCTCCCCCTGAAAATCAGATCATCTAACTTTGCGTAAAATCACAATTTCTGGTTTAGTTTTTTCAATCCAGTTCTATGCAAATCATAATTAAATAATCTTAATTTGGTACTTAAAGCTAGCTTTTTTAGAAACGATCCAAACATACTAGGTCCTTACGCATCGGTTGTAGTTAAATTTTAGGGGAGCTCCAATATGAAAATAAATAAAGTCACCAGAAAAAGACAAGACCCCTCGAAAATGTTTATTCTTTTCGTTTAAGTCTTTATGTGTAAATAATAAACGTTTTTTAGTAAAGAAAATGTATTTACGAATAGATTATAGTCAGTTAAGTTTAAACTTTACATAAATGCAAAAAGACTAATACATCCATTTTGAAAACTGGCTCTAGTTTGTTAATATTTGTCAGGTATTTTTAAGTTGTATTTTTATTTTTATTTTTGTAATTTATAATCAACATAATTCAGATTTTAAATCGTTTGGAAGGTTGTTTTGCTAATTAGAAGATCGCAGCTCAGTTTTCAAAAGAAAAACATGTTTTTATAAATGTATCTGCCCTTTTTCCCGTTTTCTGTAAAGATAATAGTATCCTAATATAGGTACTTTAGAATTAAACTTTTCTTGAAATACACATAAAACATTGTCGTTAGAAAGTGTTAGGAACGGAAATTATTGCAGCGTTACAGAAATGAAAAGTAATATTTCATTTTCGTTTTACCTTTCGACGTATTTAAATTACATTCATTATGGAACATACGTTGCTGAAAGCTTCGCCGTGTGTTTTACAAAACAATATTTTCGTTTAAAAGTTACGAATGTACGAATAAAAAGTAAGTTTTACTTTTAAAAAAAATGATAAATAGCACATCTTATGATTGGATAAATATCTAGTTTTATGATTTAAAAATACTATCGCACGGCAAATATTTTTCAACAAACTTCTTTTGCTTGTGTGTCTCATCTTTATTTTTGAAATTAAGACCTAATAAAAGCAAATGACGCAAAAAGCAATGTTAAGTATTTAAATCACTTATCTTAAAGTATCTCATCTCATTATCAATCACAAAATCAAAACTTCAGCAATTAATTTCAATGTTTGTCAAATCTTGTAGCTATATATATATATTTATCCCTTATATGTACCTTTACATACGTTTATGTACACTTGCTCTTTGAAGAACTAAATACAAATTTATTCTCAAGTTTTTGGGCGACAAATAACATTATATAAATAAGAGAAGAAAATATTTTCAAATTTTAATTCAATTCAGCGTCAACGCTTTAAAATCCAATTGTTACTTTGGCACATCAAAAGAAAATGCGCAAAGCAAGTCTGCTTAAAAAAGCAAAGAAAATTCCGAGACGAAATTAATTTCAGAGCTTTAGAATTATTTATTTCGCACATGAAAGCCGTCTCCCCCAGAATCATGCTGTTTGAACTCGGTTCCGGCTTCCAAATTTTAGACAGTTTGATAAAAGATCGAAGCACATCTAACTCAATTAGTGCTAGGGACGATTTTCTCAAAGAATAAAAGACCATTTCAGCTGTGGTGCTGTCAGATTCAAGATTTCATTTTAAAACGTTGATATTGAATGCATAACAACGCCTTAAAAGAAGAAAAAATCTTTCAATTTTTTTTTGAGTTCTAAGAGTCTTTCTTCTACCGTTCTTTGGCTGGAGGCCAGATTGGCCTGTTGCCAACATGGAAGGAAAACCTGTATAAATGTATGTGCCTATAAATATACAGATATAAATATATATATTTCAGTCAGAAGCCCCTTGTTGCTTTTTCTACCTATAGCTGCTAAGATCTCTTGAAAGTTGGGATTGGAAAATGTTGCATGAAATCTCATTTCTTCAAAGCTTTGTTTTCCTGACTGTTTTCTTTAAAGTGAAGTTTAGTCGATTTTTGTTTGCTGTATTTTTAGGTTGGACTTTTTTTCCCTATCTTCCACTGTTCGGAAGAAATAACTTAAGCAGTATTTCTAACTGAAAAATATGTTCTGTGCTCACAGAGCTTATGATGAAATTCTGTGAAAAGCGCATTTTCATAAGATTTTTGGTAAATATTGTTGCTTGAATTTTTTTCGTTTGAAATAAGTTAGAAAAAATACATTACGAGATAAAAGAAACGCGAAAGTCAATCTTTATTTCAAATGAATTTTTCCGGATTAACCGTTTTTCTTTTAAATGATTAATTGCATTTTACGTTACACAACGAAACCAAAACGAAATCTAATTGCACGATTTCAAATCGCTATTTGAAAAACACGGAGGAAAATTGTTTGGGGAATAATGTATTCAAAATCAAAACCAACCATTTTGTGAAGAAAAAAAACTGTTTAAGGTAGAATTTGATAGAAGTTTTATCACTTAACAGGTAATTCCTATGCAATCTTATTTTTCTTGAAAAGTGAGACAAAATTTAAAGTAAGGTTTTAGTAATCAGGATTTGCTTCTGTATCGGGCATTTCTTGAGCACGCCTGTTATTCATTAGAGACCTACCGAGTCGCACTTTGACAGAGTAGCCGAGTACCGAGTACTCGGCCTTTCATTACTCGGCCGAGTACCGAGTTACCGAGTACCGAGTTTCAATTATGTTTTGAGAAGAACCAACGAGACGTACGTGACGAATTTTGAACTCATTGGAGTAATAGTATAGACCTCCGTGTCACAATAATAGTTTTTAAAACAAAATTCCAGCTGAAATTTAATTACGCGTTATTTAAAAGATTTTGTTTGTGTCAATAATTTTACAAATATGTTATTTTTTAAATTAAAAATAAACAAATAAATAAGAATATTATTAATCAAGTTGGAATTACATAAAACAAATTATATCAATCTATATACTTCTAGTCCGCCAAAGTTAAATAATTTTTAAAAGCAAAGGAAACAATGTTAAAAGCACAAATGTGCAGGAGCACTACAGGCACGTGTTTCTGCGTTACAAGGAATGTCTTTTTCAGTGTATAAAATGTGAGCTAATTAAGGTAAAAAAACTACCGACTTTTGTCCTATGTCTTTAAATCCGTAAGTTCATATTTTGTGCATTGAAAAAAGCATCCCTTGTAATGTCAATACATGTGTCTGCATTGTTCATGCACATTTGTGCTTTTAACTTTGCTTTATTTTTTAAAGAAAAGGTATTTCTATGCTTCTTATATATAATTTTGTCTGTGGCAAAAATAATATGAAAGTTTCATATTTTCTATACTTTCCTTTTTTTCCCATTTTTAATAAATAAGTTTCATTAACTTTGGAGCATTAAAAAAAAAAGATTTACTCCATATTGAAGCATAACAAACTTCATTATTCTCAAAATTTAAATTTGACTTGTAAAATTGAATCGTAAATGATTGCAGTATATTACATATTTGCACTTTTTTATTACTTCTAAAATCTGCTTTGAACAATATTCAATTTTTTACAACTACTCGGTATTGGCCACGTACCTGATCAAAATTTGGCCGATTACCGAGTACTCGGCAAATTGGTCGAGTAGGCCGAGTACCGAGTAGTTACCGAGTACTCGGTACGTCTCTATTATTAATCTTCACTAAGTATTTTTTTTTTTCAAATACTTTTTAACATTCTGCGTTTTTGAAATGGTTATACAACAGTAACTCAAAATAAATACTTTAGATGAACTAAATAAACCCTCAAGTTTTAATTAAGCAGCAGACACGATGTTTTCTTTGACCCAACAAAAAACCTCCAACTATCTTCAAATCACATTGATTAAACGTTTTATTCTACTTTCCATACTTCAAAGTATTCTTTTTGTTTTGCATTGTTTGCAGTTAATAAATAAAATGATATTTAAAGAGGAAAAAAAGAGCTGAACTGATGTATTTATTACCGTTGTTCCTATCTTATTCTGATCATTTTTACAACATGGACATGATTAATTTTAGTCATGGGGTTACCCCATCACTAATTCGGTGGCCTGTCTATAAGGGACAAAATTTGATAGATCTCGTTGTAATTAATTTTTATATTCAGATTTAATGTTAAAGCACTGATCAAACTTTAACAAAGAATAATTGAACTAAAGTAATTAAACTTTTAGAGAGGGATAAGGATCTTCGTAAATGCGTGTATATTTGAGAACCCACCTTTAAAATAAAAAGTTTTAAGTAAGTAGTTTAAAACCAGTACAATTTTATAAAATAACAGCATATAGCTATTGATTGAATATAGTTATACTGTAGTAAAAATTTCTAGAATTTCAGAAAACAGTTGACATTTAGCTAAAGTTTCATTTTTTAAAATAAAAATTAGGTGATCATTTGAATTTGCTATGAAATGTACAATTACTTGCATGCAAAACACTCCATTTAAATAAATAATTGGGTTGAATAAAATAATAATAATTTCAAAAAAAAAAAAAAATGATTACGACTAGCATTTTACTGACAGTACTTGTCAACGTTGAAATTTTCGGTAAATACTAAACTACATAAATAGTAAAGTGGTCATTTCAGTCTTTCACACACTGATGTCTTCTATGGTTGACGCCCGACTAAATTACACAATATATCAGCAATTAAATTAGTCATCAAACACATTAGTTTGCCTTTGAGAAATAAAAACAAAAAATATGATTAAAGAAACAAAGTGCATGAGAATAAATGAAAAATTATGTTGTAAGTGCTGTGTATGATAATTTTGCTTTGTGTCTCCATCAAAATTGTCTGTAAACTAACGTTTTTCAAAAAAGTAATTTACTAAAATTACTGTGTAATTTACTAAGCATGCAGTGTAATCTAATGGTTAAAATATGCAAGGATATTAAAATCTGCTATATGCAAAATGTCTAAATTATTTTTTTTTTCAAAAAATTACCATTTTTAATTGTATTTATTTAATTTACATTCTTCTCAGTTTTGATAACATTCCTTTATTGAGGGTTTCCATTAAGTTTAATTTTTTTTAGCAAATAAGCATTTATTTTTTGACTTCATTTGTTTATTTATAAATTTTCTTTGCTGTTTCGCTCACGTTTCTTGATATTGAAATGTTTGCATAAAGCTTAATTCATTTTTTCAACAAACAAGCTTTTTTTTATTCCTTTTTATTTTATAATTTTGCTTAGTGGTTAAGGTAATGTTTTTAAGTAATGTAATGATCGCTAAAATTTAATTCCTTTTTAACAATTTTTTTTTCATTTCATTATTTGTTTATTGCTGTTCTTAGTTTTCTGATTACGTTTTTTAATAATGTAAACATAGTGTAGTTCACCTTTTCAAAAAATATGCATTCTTTTTTAATTAGATTTATTTATTTATACTATTTCTTAGTTGTGCTGATTACTTTTCTAAATAATATATTTCTTGCGTAAAGTTTATTGTTAGGTAATTCAAAAATATAATCAATTTTAAATGAAAAACGGAGCAAAATAAATCTTTATTGCAGCTACTTTAAATTTTAGGACTAATTTTGAATATAAGTGACACCAAATAATTTCTGAAAAGTTATTTCTTTTCTCACAAAAAATATTATGTAAAATAATACAATATGATAACATTAAGGGATAACATTAAGGAGGTAATTAATAATACTTGTTATTAATTACCTCCTTTTACTTTTTCCCTTTTTTAATGAATAGTTTAAGCTGCATAATTGTTTTACTAGCCGCAGACTAACCAATTTTACACTGTTACTTCAGAAAGCACTAAAGTAATCTCGCTTTGCTTTTACTGATTTTTGAACGAAAAAAAATTGTACTAGCCTAATTGGAACTATCTCACTAGAAACAGGAACTATCTCATCAACTACTGACGTTGAAAAAAAAAGTATATCTAGTTAAAATGAATCAATAATGGCAGGCAGTTACAGTTTCGAGTTTAGTAACTTCTGTCAATTTTGTTTTACCTTTATTTTTCAGTGGACCTTAAATTCAAAATTAAATTCCAAACGATTTCTGAAAAAAAAGAAGAAAGAAAGAAAAGAAAATAATAAGATTTCTGCTACGATGGTTTTTTTTCCAAATTGTATGAAAATTAGGAACTACTAGAACACTTGCTGCTGTTCTGAATCGTGTTCTTACACCATTTGACTTTTTTCTTTTAATTTGATCTCAAATAAATAATTAAATACATAAATGTACAAGCTCTGACAATAATAATAATAAGAAGAAGAAGACAAATACAACGTGTTCTCTTTTTCTGACCGTCTGCTAAATTTCTGAAGTACTTCTTTTATTATATATGTTTTAATAATTCCTTTCTCAAAACACTTTTCACACGATAGTTTTATTGCATGAACGAATCGACATTATTCAATACAAAGCAAAACGTTTTTAACAAAAATCCTACTTATTGTATCTCAATAAATTCAAATTAGTTTACAGTTATGCAATAAAATATTTGTAATTGATAAACTGAAAGTTTTTGAGAAATACCTTATTTTTATTTCGACGTTTCCTGGTATCTTAATGTTGATGAACTGAGAAACTCTGCGAGAGATGGCAGCACCCGCTCTAATAAAAACTTCCGTTTTTGTTGCAGAGGAATTTCAAATAAAAAATGCGAGGTGTTTATGTTTTTTGAATACTGCAGCACACAGTGGGGGGCAGATTCTTTTAACTGGTTGAATTTAATGGGGTTCCTTAAATGGTTGATTCAAAAATGAGACAAATCCCTAGACTAAAATTATAGGTCAAATACTGGTTATGTAAGTATGAAAATAAGAGGATACTACATAAATAAAAACAATCAGTCGAAAGTTAAGAAACCAACCTGATATAAAAGCTCTAAAAATTAAAAAAATAATAATAATAAAAAATAATTTGAATTTTGACCTCTTGAATTCAAATTATGTTTTTCCTAATCACGAGTGTGTGTGTGTATGTAGGCATGTGTGTTTGTGTGTGGGGTATGTGTGTTTGTGTGTAAGGGGTATGGGTATGTGTGTGTAGGCATGTGTGTTTGTGTGTGTGCAGGCATGAGTGTTGGTAGTTGTGTGTATGAGTGTTTGTGTGCGTGGGGGCTGGGTATGTGTATGTGTGTGTAGGCATATGTGTTTGTGTTTGTGTGCGGGCATGAATGTGTGGGTAGTTGTGTGTATGCGTGTGTGTGTATGTGGTAGTGTATGTGTATGTGTAGGAGTCTGTATGTATGCGTGTGTGTATGTGTTTGTGTATGTATGTGTGTGCGTGTGCGTGTGTGTGTGTGTTGTTGTGTATGTATGCGCGTCTGTGTAGGATATGGATGCAACCTGGAGACGGTTTTCGCTGTAGGAGCAGCATCGTGAGGAGCCGGTCGAAAGAGATGCTGCAGAGAGTGCTGGTGAGAAAATAAAATGATAGCACATCAAACAATGAAATGAAAGCAATAAGCAATCGTGATTGCTCAAAAATGTCTGCATAAAAAAACTAAATTTTATGACAATTTAAAAGACCTCTTGAGCAGAAAATAAATGTTCATTATTAGAAAGTTTTGAAGACGATATTTTAGTGTTTATTTCTTGCTTACAATTGGTCATTTGCCATGAATGAAAAATGGTTTATTGTCCTGTTTTTGGTTACTTTTGAACCTATCTTGATTAGGAAAGAAGGAGGTTTTTGAAAGTACTCTTTAACATGTTTTAGAGGAGTAAAATGTACGAAAATAGTATAGAGCATTTTAGTAGTCATATGAAAAATTGACTCTCTGAGAATAAAATGAACGATGTCACGGAAAGAAGATAATTTCGCATTAAAAAAAACTACCAACTGTAGGAGATGTAAAACTCAAATTGCTTTTTTCCTCTATTTTTCCGTAAGTTGCTAAATTTTCATTTGTCTTCTCATTCATTATTTTGTTGTTGTAGCTAATAATTTATTTTGTAACTCTAATTATTTTTCAATCAACTACCGTTAATTATACAAAAACGGAAAAAAAGAAATGCTGAAAGGAATTCAATTAGAACAACGCTTTTTTGTGTTTTTGGGATTGAATTTTTTTAAAAAAAATCTACATTATAAAAAAAATAGTCTCATTTAGTTTGTTAAAAAAAGTTCAAAGATGTTGCATTAAGATGTTCGATTTTCAAATGCTCATGTGATGCAGTTAAAGTTATATAGTGATCATTTTACTACCTTCTTTAAACTTTTATTTCTGCATATAACACATATAACGATGAAGCCTTTTAAAATTAAATTTCAAGTAGAAACTTTTAACTATAAATACGTCATCTAATAACAATAAACGTTACGCAAAAAAAGGTAAAAACCTTTGAGGTTCAGGGTCACGAAACTGGACAAAATTCTAGTTTAAGTCCAATTCGCAGTAGATACCAGACTAGGTAAAACGGTTTGACTGCATACACCCAACTTCAGCTGCAACGGGGGCCAAAGCTCCTAGACTGGCTTCAGAAATGCAAGGGCGTTTTTATTGCAATGTGAAGCTTCAGCCGAATATTTGCTCCCCTAATATTTTGATGCATTTTGTCAGTACAGTTAGAGTAGTGGGAATTTACAATCTATTTTAAATATACTCAATCGGTACATATTGCAGTGCAATAGCAAGAAAAGGATAAAAACAGGTAAAATCCAAAGGTTGCACTTTTAAATTTCTGGAGCCAAAGTAGCAACTTCGGATCCCTCTTGCAGTTGCACTGGTTTCTATAGAGTCAAACTGCTTTACTGGGCTTATATCTCGTGTAAATTGATCTAAATCCAGAATCTTGTCCAGATCTTTGACTTTCAAGGTCGCGCCGGTTGCAGTTAGTTATAATATTTTATTTCTTTCTGTATTGTTTAAAGAAATCCTAAATAACTTCATTTAGTTTAGACCGTAGTGTTTCAGATTTATGGAAAAGAGAAATGTATAACAATTTTTCGAAAGGCATTTCAGAAGAGATGATTCTTTTTGAATTATTGATGGCCTTTAATATTACATGACTAAAGTTTCACCTGTGCTTTCTGTGTTTACTTTTTACAGTTATTTTGTCCAAGGCTCAAGTATAATTCAGTTAAATTACTTGCTTTAGTTCAGTTGTTGTCAAATCATAGATGTAATGCACTGCCGCATTTCGTTCTAACACAGAGAGCCTAATTGCACGTAATTAGTGTACCAATTTTATGAAATATATTACGAAGACTTGTCTGAAATTTTTGTCCTATCATCTTTATCTTTACTAATAATAAAGCTGAAAGTCTCTCCGTCCGGATCTCTGTCTGCCAGGATCTCTCTCTGTCCGGATCTCTGTCTGTCAGGATCTCTGTTAACCAGAAGTTTTAACTAATAACGGAAAGTTCTCTAAGGCAATTATATTTCTAGAAAACTTGATTTCTGGAAAAATATAAATGTAATCGCGTAATGTTGCCTTAACTAAAAAATAACATATTTTTCTAACATTGTATCCCATTTTACAATTGTCTCACTTTTTTTTTTTTTTTTTTGAAACATTTCAGCAAACGAAGCTAAGCAATTCGGTTTGTTTCGAAGCTCTAAAAAAATCTCGATAAGATTTGCTTGGATTTAAAAATTCCCAAAGAATTCCTTTCAGAATAAGCAGTCTTACCTACAGCCCAGACCATTAGAGTCCAGTATCCTAGAGCCTGTTACCGTAACCTAGAGGCAGTTGAGAAGGATTCCTTTCAGAAAGTCTGCAAAAGCCGAAGCCCACGAAGGAAATGGAAGTCCCCATTATGTAGAACTATCTTAATGGTCAGTCTGTCAGAAATCCGATGTTTTTCTTTCTTTTTTTCTTTCTATTTTCCTTATGTCCGTAAGAGTCTTTGTCAGTTCTGGAAGAATAGGTTGGAATTCTAGTGGCGTAAAAGTGTTAATGGTCTTTTTGGATTCCTGGAGAACATTTTTTCCTGAGGTTCTGGATATTTCTTATTTTTATTTTTTTCTGTACTTAAAAGAATGAATGATATGAAAGTTTCACATATTTTTCAAGTTCTGTATCACATTTTTTTTTATTAATAGCCTTTAATAACATTGCAAGAACAATATAAAAAATACAATGCAACAACTTTACTTATGCAAATTCAATCAAAGAACACAGCATACATATTTAGAGCAAACGACCAAACCGAACTGTTGAATTTAGATGTTTAACATTACGTACAAAAAATTACTATTGAAAAAAAAAGTTATACACAATGCAGATATTCAACTAAAAATCTTAGAAATTTACCTGGTAATAATGTCGTTTTTTAAAAAATTTATACATATATTTTTTTGTTTTCAATTTTTGTTTCGGATTTTACTTTCAAACTCGGGTAAAATTAGTACACTTAGGGAAATATTTTTCGTACAATAAAACAAATCGATTCATCTTACACTACGGGTTTTAATGTTTTTGAGACACAGATCGCCAAAAGTAGTTTTTGTAATCATATAAGGTACTTCTGTTTAATAAAGGAGTGCGGTACTTTTATGTGCCTCAGGACTTAATTCGACATTTGAATAGCCTGAATTGCGTCAAATAAATAACCATCATTCAGTAAAAAATAACTAACCCTTTCTTAAGGTTGCTCAATTCATTTACATGAGTCTGATATTTTTTGCATATTTGCCTCTTTATTCCGGAAATTTTAAACTTTGGTGTCTAATTTCTATGTATTGAAATCTAAAGAACTAATATGTATCATTATAGAGTATCTGCTTTCAGATAAAAACGTTTTTTTTTTTTTTTGAGCAATCACGGTTGCTTATTCTTCTCCTTTGACAGTTTTTGGCGTTCTATCATTTTATTTTCCCACCAGCACCCTCCGCACCATCACCGTCGACCGGGTCCTCACGATGCTGCTCCTCTAGCGAAAGCCGTCTCCAGGTTGCATCCATGTCCTACACACACGCGCATACATACACAACTACACACACACACGCACACATACACACACATACACGCATACATACAGACACCTACACATACGCACACACCTACACACAACTACCCACACCCTCATGCCTGCACACAGACACAAACACACACGCCTACACACACATACAAATTCCCCCCTACCACAAACTCTTACACACAACTACCCACACACTCATACCTGCACACAAACACAAACACATGTGCCTACATACACACACACACGAACACCTACACCCACAGCACTGCATATACAACACGCACACACATACATACACACATACACACGCACCCACACACATGCGCCTACACAAACACACACACGCTCGTGATTGCGTAAAATATAATTTTAATTCAAGATGCCAAAAATTCAAATTAATATACATATATAAATATAATTTTTTGTATTTCAAATATAATGATTTGCACGTGCTACGGAGTAAACATACAGTCACCTCCACTACACGCAGTTCGAAGGACCGAGGATAAATGGGAGTTAGACTTAAAAAACATTTCGCTCCGACATGGCAGAGAACGGCTGACACTTCCAGAGAATGAATTGCTGTTTTTAGGGATAACTTCCGGAAAATTTTATCCCAGTATCTTGTGATTTGGAGTGCTCAGCCCGTTTCACTGATTTCTGTAACTGCAATTTTCATATATATATTTTTTGAAAATTAGTGATTTTTACAACCGTACAAGGACCCTACAAATCAACAGCAGGGCAGACACTGGCAATATACTCGCTGCTGTGCCAGTGTAACTTACGAGAAAAGCCAGAAACGGGCATTTTTTTTCATGACAAAGGAAAACGTAGCAAAAAAAATACATATGTGCCTTTATTACTTCTGAAATGCATTATGATCAAAAAACGGGTTGCATTGCGTTTTTGAAGTAACTAAGTTATGCTGCCTGACCATGTACTAAGATTAAAAAAAACATAGAAGAAAATTATAGCGTTTTAAATTCAATTTAATTAGTGCAATTTCGGTAAAGCATTTCCTTTAAGTTTAAATGTACGTTAAAATAGCATTAATGTGCAAGAAAACAAAGCAAATAAATAATTAGATAAAATTAAGAAAAACAACTGACAGTAAAACTTTCCCAACTGTAATTTGATAAAATATCACTTGTCATTTACGTAGTTGGAGTATGATTAATTACTGTTCCCATTATTTAAAAAAATCCAGAAATTAATCTAAAACTACGAAGAAAGGAAAACAAAAACATCGATATTTGTTTACCTGCTAAAAAAAGTAATGAAAAAGCGTTCATTCTTCTGGCAGACGATAAAAATCTTTCAAAGATCGAATCTTCAGTTAGTCGCATGGTCTTCTACAGAAGAGAAAGTTCAGTGATTAATTTATTTTTTCGGTTTTCTTTTTCGTAGTCGTGGGATTTGAAAGAGTTCCATCGTGCCCCGAAGGAGGCGTAATGGCCCTAAAATGCCTTGAACACCTTAGGACGTTAACTGTTTTCAGCTGGAAAAGGGGAAATGACAAAAATGGCAAATAGGGAGAGAGTTTATCATTTTGGTTTGTCTACGTTGAACTTGTAATACAATTTTATCCAGAGCAAAACATTAGATACTTCTAAAAGATTTAAATTATTACCTAACTAAATTAACATTAATAACACCCAAATAAAGACGAACAATCCAGGTTTATCCCTCAGCGTGCTGATATTTTCGATAAAGTATAACGTAGCCTCGGAGCAACTATAGGATATCTTACTATTTTTTCTGGGATGGGATGAACTACTGTTGCTCTGAGACGACTTTATCTTAATTCACAACTGGTGACTATTTAAAAAACATAATTATTTTTCTGTATAGTAAAAACTAAGTTAAAATTATTTCTTTTTACGAAATAATTTGCCTTGCATTAACAAGTTCATGAGTGTATGTGACAGAATCTATTTTCTGGCAGTCTAGTTTATATTTGTTTAGCTTTTTTAAATGAGGGCAATGAAGAATGAGATGCTAAATTCGATATCCCCCCCCCCAAAAAAAATCTAATGATTCGTCCAGGCGTAGAAATTTCTATTAAATAAAGGCTAATTAAAGTTTTTTCGTCAAGAATCATTCTTTTTCTTCAAATTGCAGATCTTTTCATCGCAAACCTGAATTTCCTACAGATTTTGCTCTTCTCTACTAATAATAAAGCAGAAAGTTTGTATGTCCAAATATCTAAGGTGAACATCTGACTGTCTGTTACGTACGCAGGGCCAAGACTGTTCGGGTCGATTTTCGAAATTTAGCACAAAGTTATTTTGTAGCATTAGGGTGTGTACCTCGAAGCGTTTTATCGAAAATTCGATAATTTAACTTTTTCTACTCCAATCCTATAATATGGCTGAAAAAGATTTTATGCACAGTTTAAAGTTTTAAGTCATTCGAAAGTTTAGAATTTTCTGCATAAGAAGAAATTTGTTTGAACTTTCTACGAGCCTTGTGCGAATTATGAGAACTGTTTTTCGAAAACTTGAGACTGAGGCTAACCTTAAGTAAGCCAAGTAATTCTATATGATTGAAATTGTGGATAGAATCAAAAGTTAAAAGACGAATGGAATTTACTTTCTCAACTAAAATTAACATCTTGTTTTGCTGCTATGGTTATGCATTTTAGTCACCATGCTTTCGCTTTTTAAAGAACACTAAAAAAATCTGCATAGAGTATACCGGGCACGCTTACGCAGTGCCCTTTTTTCAAAACGAATTATAACTGGAGAGCAAACAATCATAAAACATTGATGCTGATCCTTAGTAAATGTCCTCAAAAGTTTTGAGTATCAGTTGAGCTTCGGTCTAGCATACAGAAAGAATAATCTGTTTTCTACCAAGTCGAGTAAATTTTGAGTTGAACGTTTTGAAGCTTATTATGATAAAAAATACTTATTTAAGAAAGAACAAATATATAAAAATTCACAGAATTTCATCGTTTTTTTTGAGAATTGTACTTGTGTGAACTGAAATGTTTTTTTTTTTAATTTATTTTTTTAATTTTTTAATTAATTTTTTTTGTACGTTAAAATTAAATCCAAACTTAGAGACAGGGAAAGTTTACGCGTTGATGTATGAGCACCTTTACGCACGTTCTTACTATGTTTTACTTCTAAACGTACACTGACGCTTTTTTCGCTTCGAACTGTCTCAAAATCTTTTAGTATTTTCAGGCTATTTAGTTTTGAAAATCACCATTTAATTTTTAATTGAGTTACAAATTCGTATCTTATAGCTCACAATCACGTAGTGCTGTCTTCATGCCCGCTTAGCTTTTATTTTATACACTAAAGTGCTGGACAAATTATTAGACAAAGACTGTTTTAAAAACAAAATCTTTATTGATTAACTATAGACACATTAACGAACAGTGAAATAATTATTTAATGTTTAGTATGCATTCCCTTGTTCTTGATGAGCATTTTAAGTCTTTTTGGCATACTTTTCACAAGGTTTATACTATTTCTTAACTTTTTTAAAAAGGAGTTAAAAAATTGTTTATACTCACTATTATATCTACTCACACACACATGCTCACTAATTACATAAAACTAACTTGAAATATAACAGAACACACTAATAAAAAGAACTAGTGAAATGTTTAAGCTGATTGAGGTTATGTTCCTGGTAGGTAGATAAACAAAGAACATAAACAAAGCAGACAGTGCTGCCACCTGCAAGCATTAAATTGTGCTAAAATAACATAATAATCAGTGTACAGTATGTACTGTACCTTAACAGTAAAATATATAATATTTTAGTACAAATAGTGTACAAAAAACCAAAACAAAAAAAATCTTTAGTCTAATAATTTGGCCAGCACTTTATACCGTCTGTAATAAATTTGCTTTATTTTAACGATGGTAAGGCATTATGTTCAAAACACTAACATAACCACGTTAGGTGTCAAAATAAATATGCGTGCCCCGTTCCCGTGGCATATTTACGCCAACCAACTTGGACTCAAAAATAATTTTTTAACGGTTAAAAAGACAAACCGAGCTGCAACTGAATATAACAATTTTGACTCCATTAACTGCTTCATGAAACCGCAATGTCTAAAATGTCCTAAGTTAAAACATGAAAGTTAGAAAATGCATTGAAAAAAATCCGCGTGAATGTGCCCCGATCTACCCTACTTAAAAATACATACATAAAAACGCTTTCACTGATGAATAAAAGTCATCTGCTCTTATTTTCTCAGTTTTAATATTAACTTATTTTCAGTAAATTATTTATGAAAAATGAGATTTATACCTAATAAGAGCTCATGCAAGGTTCTTTCTGAAATGTTGAATTTCAGAAAGAAATTCAACATTTCATTTTTCTTCCCCTCTCAAAACCTTGCAACTTGTGCTGTTTTCTAATACCAACGAAATTTTGTTCTTTTTAATTTGGTTTACTTTTATACTTTTATAATAATTTATAATTTTATATATATTTCTGCTTATAGAAGCAATTAAAAACGAGCGGATGTGTGCATCACATGACTTCCTTTTACTCCAATTTTAATGTTATTTTCCCACTATTGGCAATTTTAATGTAATTCAATAGTTTACTCTCTAAATATCACCACCAGTGGCCAAATTGAAACCAGATTTTAAAAAAACAAGAAAAATCTAATTTGAATTCTGAAACTTTGAATTCAAATTATGTTTTTCGCAATCACGAGTTGCGACAAGACCCTACTAATTAGAGTTATTGTTTCTAGAAATGACTCCCTCCCCCAAGCATGTCCCTCCTCCTGGGTGGTTATGTGTGTATAGTTGTGTGTGTGCAGGCTTAAGTGTGTGCACGTAGGCCTGTGTATGTGTAAAGGCGCTCACGCGTTGGCGAGTGTGTAAGAGCATGCGTGTGAAGGACATGGACGCCACCACCCAGCAGAAGTGGATTTCGGGGGACAGTGCTCAGGAACAAAGCAGCCGTGCCGTCGCCGCGCCGGTGGTGCTGCTGGTCCAAGCTGAAAAATAATCCCAACGTCAAGGACTGTCAAATGAGAACAATAAGCAATCGTGATTGCTCAAGAAATATCGCCAAATTTGTTGTCAAGTTGGCGACAAACTTGGCGATTAAAAGACTGGCGATATATCGCCAAGTATCCACGAAATTATAACACTACTTGAGTATACATCGAAATTAACAATGGTTTCCCCCTAAAAAGGGGCAAAAGATCCCTTAAAAACACCCGAAACCAACCAAAAGGGGAGGTGCACAACTAGACTTCACTGGGAGTGTACGTACCAAATTTCAACTTTCTAGGACATAACGTTCTTGAGTTATGCGACATACATACGCACATACGCACATACATACATACGTACATACGGACGTCACGAGAAAATTCATTGTAACTAACTCGGGGAATGTCAAAATATATTTCGAATGTTTATACGTTCTTAGGCACTTATCCACCTGTGGTCGGGTTGAAAAAAGAACTCAACATTCATTCGGGGGTAAGCAAAATGGAAATTAAAGAAGAATTTTGAGTGAAATTTTTTTCACGAATACAATACTTTCTTTTTTTGTAAAAGGAAGTAAAAAGTTTAAAATATTTGTTCATTGCCTATGAAAATTGTTAGTGCATGCCTTATTGATAATTATGTTATATAAATGTCAGCCAATTAAACGCACTCATAATTACTTCGTCCATATAATACGCATTAAAGTTCTGCTACAACCTCAAAAGCTGAGATATGTTATCAGCTAAGCTGCGAAAGACTATTATATCAAAATGATATGATATTCGCATAGATTGTTAAGGGTGCTTGGTAGAATTGGTATCTTATGCACTTCGAGTTATTCTAGTAGTAAATTGGAATTCACACTATATATGTACTGTGTGTCGTAATGAATGGTACAATATACATGTTCAATACACATTTATTTATGATCAGAAACATCTATTTATTTCTTACCAAGAATTGAAAACTTTTCTTTTTTTTTTTTTTGAATGAACTAGACTGCCGGATGCACTAAAAATTAGAAATCAAAGATTTATAGGCTGCGTAAGAAAACTGTTTAAGGATGTTATATCAATAAATACGTCATCATCATCAAGGATTAGGTATATAGCCTGTTCCGACTTCTTAGTCGCCTCACCGCTTCCTGGGCCTATCACAGTCTCGTTTGCCCTTTGGTATGTAATAAAAGGCAGCTCTTTGAAGTCTCCCTCGTGCCATACGTCGAACATGGTTTTTTCAAACGTTACGATATTCTGTATTTTTTTTTTCTTTTCTTTTTTAGCCTACTTTCCCA
This sequence comes from Uloborus diversus, assembly GCF_026930045.1. NCBI lineage: Eukaryota > Metazoa > Arthropoda > Arachnida > Araneae > Uloboridae > Uloborus > Uloborus diversus. The sequence goes on along the minus strand of NC_072737.1, from coordinate 159,877,463 downwards.
GTAAAAGTCAGAAAAAGAAGAAAAAAGCATGCAAGAAGGCTTAATGCATCTTAAAAATATCGCGAAAAACAAAAAAAACAAAAAAACAAACAAAAAAAAATCAAAAATAAGTAAAATAATTAAATAAATATTGAAAAATTAAAAATTGGAAAGTAGGGTATTGAGATGGGGAAAAATGTCTGTCGCTCTGTCTGTCTGTCCCCCCCTAATAACTTTTGAATGAATAGTCCGATTCGAACAAACTTTTTTTTGTTCGAAAGATCTCGGCGAGTACACCTCATTCCCATATTTCACTTTTTGATTTGAACTATCTTTTGCTCAATTTTGAACAGTTCAAAAAAACTTAACATTAGCGCCTACGGGGAAACTGAAGGTCAATGTAGATTCCGTACTTGAAGGTGGATTTATTTCAAAGAAATTTTGTTGGAAACAGCTCTTGACGCCAAACTCCAGACTCCGACTCCGAGAATTTAGGGGCACTTGACTCCGACTCGACTCCTGTGCCCGATAATTAATCGGACTCCGACTCCCCGACTTCGACTCTGACTTCGTAGCTTTGGCAAAATTTTATACACGGAGGACAGATGACTGACTCCGATTTTTGGACATTCAACTCCGACTCCTTTATCCCAAAATGAGATTGACCAGTGGTTGGAAAAACTACATTTTTTTTGTAGCGAACTACAACTACAACTACTTTATGAAAAATGTAGTTAACTACAACTACAACTACTTTTTTCAAAATGTAGCAACTACAAACTACTTTTGAAATGTAGTCGCTATTTCGCTACTTTTTAAAAAATAAAAAAATAAAAACATACACATACACACCGTTTGAGGATTGAACGAAAAGAATTCAAAACGTTGTTTAGACTAATAAATTGACTTATTTGAACATGGAATTTTACTAAGAATTATTTATTCTTTCCTTCCTTTAATTAGCCAATTTGTCATTCGAAGCATTTTTTACGATTTTTACGAATGCAGTGAACTCTGTGTAAGTTGGCCACTCGCGGTGCACTACTTTAGTGGTCAAATAAACAGGTGGCCAACTTACAAAGGTGGTCATCTTCAGGTTTTACTGTATTCGCTTCTGGAAAGGATTAAAAGTTGAAAGAATTCAACCTTCAAATTTTTAATCCATTCCTAACAGTGAATATTTAATTCAAGAAGTGCACCTTGGCTACTTGAAAATGTAAATAGATGCAGTCATAATTTAATTTAAATTTTACTCTTACATACACATTCGTAAAATTGATTTTAGATGATGTAAAACATTTTTTAAACAAAATTTAACTATTATTATAGGAGTTAATCTTATAGAGAACTTATATTTTTTGAACTAATTAATTGGTTTTGATCATCAAGTTCGTGCTCCTGGACACTATCTCCCACCTTATGCCACTGATAAAATGAAATAAAAGCATTTTTCAATTTTACCGAAAGACTCAAAAACTAAAATTTTTAATAATTGACTTTTATTAGGTTAATGTATCAACACACTCAAACAGTTAAAAAAAAGAAAAAAAGAAGAAATAGAAAAATATGAAAAACGGTACTAGTATTTATAATCGAACATTAATAAATATCCGAAATATGAAATAAAAGCTTACTTCTCTTCAATGTACAATTTTAAACTACAGTGAACTCGCGCGGCAACGCGATTCGGTTTATGCGGAGTTTTCCTCCAGTAACGAATTTCGGAACTAACGCGAATTCCTCACCCGCAACACACTTAATATTAGTTTCGTGAATAAACTTTCCCTTTAGCAATCACTGAAAGCGGAAGTTCCCCACACCGTACTAGTCGAAACATCGCTTTGTCAGTGTACAAGTCGCTCCGCTTCTTTTTCATTCTAAATATGAAGTTGATGATACATCATTTCTCATAAGTTTATCTGAAGTTCAAAAATTGAGGGAAAATAGAAAGTTTCTGACAACTAAACAAATGTAAAGATTTTCGATATGCTAGAACAACTAAAGAGTGTAGGGTCTGGTGGGGGAAAGTGGTCAATGGGGTAAAGTGGTCATAATTCAAATAAATGGCTATAACTTGGAAATTAATGTTCGAATAAATGTGAAAATTTTATTTTAGGGTAGTGCATTTATAAACTATATTTTGAATAAAAAATTTCACAACTAGCAAAATTTTATTTGGTAAAAAAAAATATTTTGTGTAAATATGAAAATTCTTAAAATCTAAACACCTTTTTTAACTTCCTTGGGAAATTTTGTTTGTTAGAATTATGAACAGATTGACTGCACAGGAAGCTTCCTACATGTCTCAAGAACTCTTACTCATTAGCAGTTAGCTGAATCCTATTTTGAATAATTTGTTAGAACAATTTAAGCAAGATGGGGTAAAGTGGTCATAATATTAGGCTTAACGAATATTGTTTTTCTAAAGTCACTAAATCTTTAAGTATAAGGCAGATATAAATTAAATATTAATTTCACTTAATATGTATTGTTTTTACAATAAACAGGGTTAAATATACGAGTATATGCGTATGTATACGCATATACACGTGCAGGCACGTATATATACGTATTCACATAAATGCACCAATAAACACGTATTTGGGTACCTGCAAGTATTTGTTATCTATACAGATATACATTCGACTATACACGTATATTCCCGCTTATATACTCGTATATATACGAACAATTATGTACTCAGGGAGACACGTATATACGCGTACGTACTCGAGTAGACACTTGCATACAAGCATATGATATACATGTATACAGGGTGAGTCTAAACTCTTGGTCCAATTATTAAAAAGTGTTAGACGGGAGGATAAGAAGCAAGAATCATAAGAAACATCCAGAATCAAACTCAAGGCTGACGCGCTACATGCACGCAAAGCGAGAAACTGATGGATGCAAAACATGTCACAAATTTATTACACAAAGACAATTTTACACAACATTTTAGGTTTCGAGAAAATTTTAAAGTTATTGATGAAATATGCGGCCGGCAGCTGTAATACATGCATCGCAATCACTCTGTTGCAATTACGAGACTTTTGAAAAACTTTCATCAGTCGCTGCACCTTCGTTGCGATGCGTGTATTAGAACTACTACAGGCCGTAACTTTTAACAACTGCCCTAAATATGTCTTAAAAACTAAAATGTCGGGTAAAATCATCTTTGTGTAACAAATTTGTGACCTGTTTTGCTAAGGTCAGTTTCTGACCTTTTGTGCATGTAGCGCGTCAGCGACCATAAGTTCCTTATGATTCTTTGCTTCTTATCCTCACCCTTTCACACCTCTTAAATTCTGCAAAAAATCTTGGATTCATTCTGTAAGCATACATGTATATTAGCGGATATACTCGTAGATATACGTGGATACATGTACTGGTGCACGTAAATGCACGTATATACGTCTAACAGGTATATAATCGTGTTTACACGTAAACATACGAATATACTCGTGCTTTCATATATATTTACATGAGTAGACACGTACAAACACGCACTGGATATATCCACGAATTAACTCGTGTATACTCGAGTAAGTATGTATGTACACTTATATGATGCGTATATACGTCGACTGTACACGTATATACTCAGGTATGCACGCATATACTCGAGACACAAGCGCAAAACACGCATATGATGTTCTTTTCTACGCTTTACTCGCATATACACGTGATACGTATATACTCGTGTAGACACGTATACACTCCTATAGGTAATCGCGTATATATGCGTGAGTATATACGTGTATACACTCGTGTATACACGTATATACTTGAGTAGGCATGTGCATGCATCTGATGTATACATGTATCTATTCATATATGAACATGTTTACTCATGTCTACACGACATGGATAGTAGACTCGTGTATACCCGTATATACTCGTACATATACTTGTAACTATAAAAATAACCGAAATATACAAATATTGTGATTATTTGTAACGGTTTTGCAGTTTTTTTAAACTATGACCACTTTACCCCATGCTATGACCACTTTCCCCCATCCCATGGGGTAAAGTGGTCATAAATACAAAGGGAAATGAAAGTGTTATAAAACTACTTAAATTTAATATTTTTTTCCTGAAATGCAATGTACTGTGTTCTTTAATAATGCAATGTAAAATAACAACAAAAAAAGTTGAAGTGTTTAAAGACTTTATTGTTTTTATTATCCACTTAAGTTAAAAACCTACGATTTTATGACCACTTTACCCCACCAGACCCTATAGAATATAATTACTGTATCCACTGTACAGTACTATTGTAATGTTGCATTTTATTATAGCTACATACTATATGTACCGTACTGTTTCAATTTATGTCATTCTCCTCCATTGAGATTGTGCATACTAATAGTGCTTTTATTCAATAACACAGCTTATTAGTATTATTTATTTATTTTTAATACAGTAAGATTTCAGTTCTCCATATTTAAATTCGGTAATATAAAGAAATGGGTTGAAACAGTTTGAGGGATGTTTTTAAATGTCAAAAATTACAGGTATGTTCATAGAAAATCGTATAGATACTTTTTTGAGACCCTCCCCCACCCCTCTCTCAGAAAACGCAAACGCTGTACTAAATTGGCAGATATCGCTTTTTCTTTTCTTTCTAAGCCACGCTCTATTCAAGGCAAATATTTGGGAAATGTGAAAATTTCGATGCCAAACAAACTAACGGCGTCACAGATGGAACGAATGGCACCAAAATAATATGTCTGAGGTCAGCTCGAATTTTTCAGTCTTACAAATTTGATTGGTGCAAGTTATACTTGCGTAAAACTTGCACCCGTCAGATTCGCTTGAAACCTCTTTTTTTTTCTTTTCTTTCTTTTTTTTTTTTTTTGAAAATTTATTTAAAAGTAGTTTCCAGAAATCGCTACAAACTACTCTTTTTTGTATCGAACTACTCGCTACTCTACTTTTTCAAGAAAGTAGTGCGCTACACTACAAACTACTAAAAAATGTAGCTACTACAGTAGCGTCGCTACTTGTAGCGCGCTACTTCCAACCACTGAGATTGACTCCTCAGCTATGGTTTTAACTGTGAACTAATTATTGTTGATATGACTTGTTTTTATTTTTATGCTAAAGTTTTAATTTAGGCATTCAGTTTTCGGCGAATAAACTCGAAGTCATTCATATTTCTACATAAAGATATACGCAGACGATTTTTTTTTTTTTTTTGACAATGAAAATTATTTCTTTAAGTTGACATTTTATTGTTTTTATTTATTTTGGTAATTGCATTAATTCATTAAAAAAATTATTTTTGGCAACAGGGGAAAAAGAAACGATTTTTTAATATGATGTATTTATTTCAATAAGCTTATTAATTTTAATTATTATTTTTTCTTTTTGAAAACTGTTAAAGAATTTTTTTAATGGAAAAAAGTGTATTAGCTGCTTTGTTTGAAAGGTGCTTTTTTTTTTTTTAAAGATGAGTGAGGAATATTTTATTCCTAGAAATCAGCTTATGATATTAAAAAAATATGTTTGAAACAATTTGCGACTTTAGCTATTTTTGAGAATATTGATCAGGTAGTAGAAAGTACTATGGGTATACGGGAAAGTAGGCTCGTTTAGTTCTGGACAGAACTTCTTGTTTTTCATTGAGGCTGAATACCTGTAATTCCCTTCGAATAGATCCATTCCTTATTTTATACAGGATAGTGCAGTTCTTCAGTGATCGCAAATACTTCCAATAAATACGTATAAAATAAATTTATGCGTTTTTTCTCACCACCTGAAATAACGTAAAGAAAAATTTATTTGAATAAATAAATTTTGATGAAATAAAACTAAATTTTTATCCTATTTAAGATAATTAGTTATTACTTAGAATACATAGGGGAGGGTGATCTAAAGCGGGTAGGTTAACGAAGAATGCTCAAAAGTTGTAAGTTTTGGATTTTTATCGCAGCAATTTCGGTTTTATTTCCTAGCAGGGTTCTTGAACTTCAAAATTAAAAGTGATTTTTGCATTATTTCAAACCCAATATTTATTTATTATCAAACATTACAAGCACTTGAAAAGCCCACTTTGCCCTACCAGGGGTTCCTAAAGCGGGTAAGCTGTTCGGGTAAAGCGAGTAAGCTTAACTAATTGTGATTTGGTACATTTGCCAATAAAATATGAAGTTATAAATGATTAAATTAATTGGACTAGCTAACTACCATTATTAAAAAATATATATAAAGAGTTATTCTTATCTAATTTAAATTGAAAATCTTATCTCAACACGAAATAACTGATTAAATTACCGGTCTATCTAATTGAAATCATAAAAAATAACTTTTTAAAGTTATACTCATTCTATTGAAATGGAAAATCTAAGCCCGCACATGTGTCAAAAAATTATAAATAAATATATGATTAAATCTTATACCCGCTTTGCCCGAAGGCATGTTTTTTATTTCAATAATTGTAACCTCAAATTGAAAAAAAAAAAAAAAACGAAATGATCATCGTAGTTTGTAGGCAGATGATGGCAGAATAACGTAATATTATTCATATTACAAATACAAACAAACTGGTCTTCAACTAATCACAAGTTACATACCTTTAATTTTTTAAAGATATGCATAATTTTTCTTATTTTAAGTCTGGTTACGCCATGCCCTTCACTGCTACTTCACTGTTACTGATTGAAATTTGGGGTGTTTCAGTAAAAACGACATACGCATACATCGCAGCTTGCACACCATGCCGCGGCATACGAACGCCTACCCGCTTTGGGCGACCTACCCACTTTGGGCCATCCTCGCCTAACTATTAGATACACTACTGCTTTATGTGAAGCAAGTGATGGATAAAACTTACAACATCAATATATGCAAGTAAAAACCAATTTTTTTCTCATTTTTCTGGTTTTGTATTTTTTTGATAAAAACTTTAAAAGTGTAGCAGCACATTTTTATGCCCTGACTAATTTTTTGCCAAATTTCACGAAAATCGGACGAAAGATCTAGGCGCTATGCGCGTCACAGAGATCCTGACAGAGAGAGATCCAGACATCCTGACAGCGAGACTTTCAGCTTTATTATTAGTAAAGATTTTCTTCCTTAAAATATACAATTTTGAAGTCAATATGCTAAAGTCAGGTGCAGAAAGCATAAGAGCATATGGGTGAAATGAGTTTAGAAAGCAAGAAGGAAAAAAAAGATAAAGTTTCACTTTTATCGAGTGTCTTTACGACACACTTTTTTTTTTCTTTTTTATCAATAGGATCTATTTTATTTTTTATTTATGTTTTGTTTATATCCAAATTATTTAAGTCAATTATATTTTTTCTAAATGAACTTGGTTCGAAATTTTTAAAAATAAGCGATGTTCGGGTTAGCGAGATTTTACTGCATATGCAGTAAAATAGTATATAAGCCAACATATATTTATGTATAGATAAACACAATTACTAGGACCTAATCTAACACGCACAACAAAGTAATAACATGAACAAGAACTTGTCATTACTGTAAAAGTCGAGAAGAATATAAACCAAGAGGAAATGATATATGTATATACATCTCCATACACGCAGAAACCAAAGAAAGAGAATAGCAAGGGAAAAAAGATGAATACAGCAAGTGAGATCTCAATTCTTTAGCCCCTTTGATGTTTTCCGAACAGAATAACATCGTCCTTCACAAAAGACCAGTTTCCGTCCTCCCGTGGAGACGGAACGGAAGTGGGTAATGGTTTGTGCGGATTAATATAGTGCGGTGGCGGAGGATTTTTTTTTTTTTTTTATCTCTTCTTTTTTTTAGGAAGCACAAAACGCGAAATAAATGATGTCTGAAAAAGAGGAAAAATGCAGAGACCGAAAGAGATGTTAGAAAATAGAAGGAAAAAGAAAAGGAAATTTGGTTTGTCGCGAGTTCAATATTTGATTTGCAAAATAGAAGGATTTTTTTTTCACTTAGTTTAGCCGCTTCGCCTTCCAATTTTGAATAAAAAGGTTTCTTTTTTTCGTTCACATTGATGCCTCAAGACCGCGAGCTCAAGTTGTAGCTCTTTTATGTTTCTTTATGGTCGATAAGGATTGCTTATTTGGCATTCAAATTGCGCAGTACAGTTGTAGATTTAATATGTTCTTTTGAGCAGTGTGTGTTTGGATTAAAGTGTCAAGCAAACTGGTTTGAAAAGTATTCATTTGTCTATGGTACAATCTATAGAGAAAGCATAATAAAATAGTTTAAAAAAAAAAATGTTTTGAAATTTTCTCGTTTCCAAATTTTTTTTTCTCCAAAGTTAAATATAATGTATTAATGATAATAGATTAATAAAATTAATTTAAAAAAGAGAGATTTACCATCAAGTAAATTTATTTGCAGAAGCTTCATTACTATAATTGTCAAATTAACTTCATGATCTTAACGAAGATCTAGTCAATAGACGCGCACACCCTGTCTTTATGAATGTATAGTATGTTTTGATGAGTTTAATAGTATTTCCCGTGATTTCAATTTATCCAGGGGTGGGAGGGGGGGGGGGCTGTTCCCGAGTCATGGCTGGCTTTAACAGGGGGAATATCCCAATTTTTCAGCAAGTTTCATGGACATTTTCAGAAAGGTTACTGACTTTTAGCGGAAAAACTTCCTGGTTTTTCCAAGATATGTTACTGGCAGAAATGGGGTACATCAGCTGCCTATTATTTTCCTGGAACGTTTCTGAACCGTTTTTACAGTTTATGTGGGAATTTTCGGAAACAGCGTGCATTACAAACGTGCATTTCCGACACGTGCATTTCCGACGCATTGGTCTTGTCCGTTGGACAAGACCAATGCAAGGTTTTGTTTTGTAAACGAGACCATGTATACCTTTGCAGTGGATTTCAGTATTTTAAGTGAAAAAACATGTAATTTATTAGTAAATAATCATTTTAACAAATTTTTAACTCAGCACCTATGTTTACTTTAATAGTTATTGAAAATTAATTTTTAGGCACTCTATACAGCTCGTGCAGCGTGATGAAAGATATATCAAATGTAGAGGCTTTTCACTGTTCTAAAAATTATGTGCTTAAACTTCAGATACATTTTCTAAAGTGCATTACTAAAATTTTGAAAATGCATAAATCAACGGAAATGTGCAGCATGTAAAATGTTTTAATATATCGCTTCTTTGGAAGAAGAGTGCCACAATACGAAATTTTTAATTTTCTATTTTTTTTGAGCAATCACGATTGCTTATTGTTCTCACTTGACTGTTTTTGGCGTCCTATCATTTTATTTTCCCGCCAGCACCCTCTTCAGCATCACCGTCGACCGGCTCCTCACGATGCTGCTCCTCTAGCGGAAACCATCTCCAGTTTGCGTCAATATCCTACACTTACACGCATACATACACGCACGTACGCACAAACACATACACACATGCATACGCCTATACATACACACACAAACACATAAACACACAAACACATACACACACATACATACACGCACGTACGCACAAACACATACACACATTCATACGCCTATACACACACACAAACACATACACACACATACATACGCCTATACACACACACAAACACATACACACACGCATACATACAGACACCTACACATACACACACACCTACACACAACTACCTACACACTCATGCATGCACACAGACACAAACACTTATGCTTACACATACATAACATCTCCCCCACACACAAACACTCATACCTGCACACAGACATAAACACACATACCTACACACATACACATAGTCTAAGAAAATTGATTACTCTGGAACTTGATAAAAATCTAGAGGCACAGTGAGTTTGAGAAACAATATTTTAGTTAGACTCATTAATATGTTTATTAAATTACATTTAGAATTTAGCAGCATATTGCAGACACATGTTTTCAGATTCAATGTGAACGTTTTTACATTTTAAAAGATAGTGATCTTATGCAGTCGTCCGAAAAAGTCATTTTCGATCATTTTTTAATCTAAATGCATATTTCTGTACCTCAGAGCCAGAATGACGTAAGTCCAAAAAATGCAATTTTCTGTTTATTAGCGCATTGTATGTAGAAGTCTATCCCACATTGAGCCATGTGAACGTAATGGAGTCGTTTCTAAAATTTCAAAAGTATTTTTTTTTCTGAAAGAGCATGCTGAAAAACATAGGATCTGACCATTTTTTAAATAATTTATTTAGGTTTAATATTTTTAAAAAATATACTTAAATCGGTGCACTTTCATTGTTTGCACTTCTGTCGTGTGACATCACAAAGGATGAAATGCCATTCAATGTTGCCATTCACAGAACAAAATATTTAATTCGCATCTTTACTCACGTGTATTAGCAAGGATATGGGTGATAGCAAGCGTAGAGCGCAATTTTAATTCGCTGCTTGATTATCATAACGTGGAAACGTAGTAAAGTGCGCCAAAGTGCATCATTTGTGACGTCATCAAGACCACGACTTGTTTGAAAAATCGGACATTTTAAAAATTTAATTTTAAAAAAATGTTGGGAAAATGAAAGTATTTTCTAGGTTTATGTCATTTTTTTTTGCCATTCCATCCATTTCAATGACTAAAAGTAGTACTTTTGACTGAAGGAAACCACCCCGTTCTTTAAAAAAAAGTCTTTTTCAATTTTTCAGTAGGGTTAAAAGACCGCGCGTCCCATACTTTGCATGCACCAGAAAAAAGTTTTTCCTGTCTGCTGTAAAATGTACATAATGTGACGCACGTTCCTCTAGCTTTGATGTACAATTTTTACATGCATTCCGTTTTTTTTATAAAAAAAATAGCAAAAACTGAAATAAAGGAAAAGAGTTCGATTCAAAAAAATCCAGTTATGAAAGAATAAAAGAGCACGAAATGCCTCTAACAAAAAAGAAAAACACGAATAAAATACATTTCTTTTGCTGTCTAACGTTTCAGCACGGCACTTACGACAGAATGCCTGCTCAGTGTAATCAGGTATTTGAAGCCATTTGTAAAATGACTTTCTCTTTAAGATAACAATCACTGGAACTTTTTTTTTCCTCCGTTATTAAAGCACCATTTTCGTTTCGAGTTTTCGGCAACGGTTCGGAACGATTTAAAAAGCTATTTTCCTTCTCCCGCGATCTCTTGACAATAGCAGATGACGCTAACACATCGATTTCGGGACTTGGAGGTTGTTTCCGAAGACCAGCATGTTTTATTGGCTGTCTCCGAGGAGGTCGATGAAAATGTAATTGCTCGCTATCATAATTAGTCTGGGACATGATTCGTTCCTCGCCAAGTCCTTCAAAAATCTTCAGATAACACAGTGTCTTTCTGCGGAGTTGTCTTTGTGATGAAGTAATTAGGTGAGTTTCAATCACTTTTCGAAGAAAGATGTATATAGGAACTTGTTAAATTAAGTGACTTTGTACATGATTATCTTTGTGCGGCTGACCGTACATTTGTAGGAAAAAAAAAAGACAAGGAAGGCTTCAACTTGTAATGAAAAGTTCATACACATGTTAGTTCACTTTAACCTTTTAAGCACCAATGTTCCCGAATCGAAACATCAACTTTAAAAAATCGTAAAAAATTAAGTTTTGCTTGTAAGGACTTTTTTTTTATTTGTTGCCAAAAATATACCTGAATTTTTGAAAGAAAAACAAGTTTTATTTTGGACTTACTGTTTTCAACAAAAATTCGCAAAAATGTGCTTAATTACCGATTTTCAGGGATACAGATAAAAAAATTTATATGTATTTAACCGACTTCAAAAAGAAGGTTATGACTTCGTCTTGTGGCTTTTATGTATGTTTGCGCATTACTCCAAGAAAAAAGGACCGGTTTAAAAAATTATTTTTTTGTTTGGAAGGGTATACTTTCCAGATGGTCCCTTGTTAATTTTGTCTGAATCTGATTAGGGGTCCCGGGGAGATCTAAGAAACTTTAAATTTCATATGTTGTAGCTACGTAGAGCAGCTTTCGTCAGCTGCGAGATACGTCACAGGCAGGGCCACGCCAAGCCTGATCGGCGCCGTCGTGCGAATGTCTTTTGAGCCCCTTTATGCTCTGGAGTTCGAGGAAAATATAGATAACACCTGGAGGGAGGTTTTGTAGACAAATATAAATGAAAAAGAATACTTTTGGCATTAAATTTATGCAAAAAATAATGTGTGGATATTTAATTTCGCAATAGTTTTTACTTCTTATCTCAGCGGCTCCTCTGATATGCTAATAATGCGTTTTGGAACAAGAAAATATTTTAATATCTAAGTTATAGCCACTTTGAATATATATCTAATCTCTAAGTGAAGAACAATTAATAAAACTTTTATGCCTCTCAAGACATCACAACAGAAACAGTGATGCAACTAGAAAATAGTTTAAGGGGGCAAAAATTGAAGAAAAAAATACATCTTTTAATAAGAGGGGTATGGGAGTTCTCCCCGGAAAAATTTTGAAACTTGTAGTTTGAAAAACGCAGTTTTAAAAGGTCTTCGGTGGTGTTATGTGAGGAAAAGGTACAAAAGGCTCCCCGGAAATTTATAGAAAATGAAGCCTTAAAACGTGATTATAGGCCATATTTATTGACGTTAGAATAAGGAATGGAGCTCAAGGATTCTATCCGATTCGGTTTTTTTTTCTTTTCTTTCTTTTTTTTTTTTTTTTGAAAAACAGACCGAAATCAGTTTTCCTTTTCTTCGCTCAAAATTTTCGAATTTGAACTTGTAAAAACCAAAAAATTGTAGACAACTTTGAAGATTTTTACGAGAGGGGAATTCTAGAGCTCTCCCTGGAGAATTTTTCCAAATTAAAGTTCAAAAAATCTGAGCATTTGTCTTAGCTATTAGGAGAAGTGGTTCAGAGGCTATTCAAACTTAAATTTTTCGTCAGTCATGTTTGAAAAATCTAACTTTTGATGATATTTAAGGAAAGAGGTTTGGACGTCCTTGCTCGAATATTTTCTGAAATTGAAGTGGTAAAAACGTGATTGTAAAACCATATTTGGTAACATTAGGGCCGGCAATCTTTCCAAATTGAAGCTCTAAAAATGCAATTTTATGTGATTTTCGAACGGAGTTTCAAGCGATTTTGTTTCGTATTCGGGAGCTTTCGCGAAATTTTGCTATTAGAAATTATTTTCAAATAATTAACCAAATAGCACTTAAAATGTTTTAACATTTTGTTAATGTTTTAAAATGCTTATCACAAAGTTGAAAACAACCAAAATACCTAACAATGTCATATTATATTAATGAATTTTAAATCATGTTTTCCTTTAGAAACCAAGAGATATAGTTTTTTCGGCAAATTAAAATAGGATCTTACACAACTTAACTTAAATGAAAATTTAAAAACATAAATTTGGAGAAGAGGAAATGAATTATGCCTTTAATGTAAGTAACAACATTCCTTATTTAAAAAAGAGAAACAGTTGCATGGAAAAAAATACATGAATATGTAATATGAAAAAAATTTATGATTTAAAACCATCACACTATACAGTAAAAATAACAAATGTAAAAGAAAAAAAAAGTCCGACCCTCCCCCCCCTTTTTCCTACAGTTGGTTGTGGGAGAATGTAGATAAGTAAATATTTTATTTCAGTGTTTTTTCTCATTCATTATTTTTTAATACACGTATCTGTGTAAAAGTAGTACCAGTATGAATATATTTATTTTTTTTGCAAATAGATGACATTTAGCTCTCTGTTCCAGATTGACTTCATTTCTCCAACTTTTTTTGCATGACTTACAGAATCCAGGATCTAAATCGCTTTTCCTAATTTTTCAAATTTTCAATTCGTTATTTTTAATTATTTCTTTAACCAGTGAAACTTCATCATCAATATCATCTGTTTCTATTGTTTAAAACCTCACTTTCTTTAAAAACTCTCTTCGCTATTTTTTACTCCTCTTTTTGCGGCTTTCTTATCAAATGAAGAGCCATAGTAGCTCTTCCAAATGAATAATTACAACATCGATCTGGCTTTTTAATGACCTAAAATAGTTCATTTTATTGTGCCAAATCACCTGTTTACTGATTTGTTCCCACATTTTGCATTTGGGCAAAATCCCAATTCTTGAAGTTTATCTATCAAATACGAACAAATGGGGTTGTACCATTTTCGGAAATAAACACTTTGCTAGAACTTAGTAGAAGTGAAAAAAGTATAATTAAAGAGAAAAGCAAAAAAGGAATTGAGACAAAATTACATGGTTTGTACTTGTCCCACACTGTGGAACGCCCCCATCTTAATTTTAAGAAGGGGCAAGAAGCGACAATCGTATAAACTGTCTAGTTATAGGAATTAACCAAAAACAGACCATTAATGTTGGTAGTTACTATTATTCAGCAGTAACAATTTAACTTTACTGACTTGAGATGTACAACATTGATACTACAACAAAAGAGTTAAACAATAACTTTCTTAATCTTCACTTTGGAGCTCTTTACAGGACATTTAACTTATGACTGATTGTGTTTCATGTAACACTAATTGTGTTCCAGTGTTGATCCAAAGTTAAAGAAATTATTGCTAAGCATTTACTAATCATATTTGATGAACTAAAAATTTCTACTTGTCAGCATCTGTTCAATGAGCGCTCTTACCCCACTAGCCTAACTTTACCTTTATTAAATAATATAGCGACTAAAATCAAACGAATAAAATCAAACTAAAAGCAGATAGAATTTTTCACACGTTAAAAGGGCATCTTAAAGCCCGTTCTTGTCGTTTCCGGGGGAACAGAAGCTAAAATAAATGTTTTTCTGCGATCGCAAATCATGTTATTACAACCAAAGTCACTTCTTACGCCATTCGTGAACGTTTTTATCTTTTTTTGTTTTATACCCGTGTATCGAAAAGTCGAAGCTCAGATCAATAAAAATGTTCTTGTTTTCCAAAGTACTTCTTATTAAATGGCTTTATATCCGGTAATAGCAGAACAATCAAGTTTTTTTTATCTGTTCTAAAAGAAAATCAATTGAAAAAATAAATGATTAATTACCTCCATCACAAAACTAAGCACTACAAAGGTACTTATTTTAGTAAAAGATATTTCTAGTCAGATATATTGCTAGTTTTTTTAAGACGGTTTAAATATTCCTTGTTTTTAGAGGAGTAAAATTCAATTTGGAGGAGTGAAAACACGAAAAGAGTAACGACCGTAATTATAGTGATCAGGTCCATAAAGCTACTATATTTTTAAATATGAAATGGAATATATTAGAGAAAAAATAGCCGCTTACTATCTGGAGTTTTTTCAGAATATTTGATAAAAAATAATAAAACATTCAAATGAGATAATTTAAAAAAATAATAAATGTTTTTCTTTCTTCATAGTGTTATATTTTTATTTAACGCAAAAAACGTGATAATGAACTTGACTTGAATTTTCGATGCATAATTTGGATCGTCAATGCGTAAAATACGCTTGTAGACGCGTTAAAAAAATCATTGTTTTCAGTTATATATTAAATATTTCTTTACTTAAAATTTGTGATTTTCATTTGAAGAAAAAAATATTTGAAACGAAAAGATTATATAAAATATTAAACGGGAATTTTTTTCCCATTGTCTCCTTATGGCTAAAGTGGTTTTTAATTAAACCAATGAAACTATTTTATTCACACTGTGATTTAGAAAAAATGCAGTTGATTCTGAGTAATAACAAAACAATTAAGTTCTTTTGAAGAAATAAAATCTGTCCAAAAAGAAAACTAGTTCAAAATATTAGTTAAAAAATAAATTACTAATTACCTCCATCGTAAAACTTAGCACTTCAAACGTATGAATTCTGTCAAAAATATTTCTAGTGATATATTAAACATTGTTTTGATCATTTGAAATAATAAAAATAAGCACTTACTTGGAACCTAAAGGCTAAAATAATAAACTGAAATTATGTTTCCACAGTACGTATTTATATCGCTAAAACTGTTTTTTTTTTTTCATCTATGTAAAAATTAAATTGAAAAAACGAATATTTAATTGCTTTTGTTGTATACCTAAACACAACAACAATTACAAATTTTAAAAAGAAACATCAATTTCAACCACAGGTATTTCTATTAATATATTTTTTTTACTGACATTTTTACAAAACTTGTTTAGATCATTTAAGAGAAATAATATTTAAAAAAAAAAAAGCTCATTTAAAATTTTGAAACTTGAAGACTGAGAAATTAAACGGAAATTTTGTTCCCAGTGTACGCTAAGGGAATATCAAATTAAACCTGATAAACTATTTTTATGCTTTTTACTAGTTTATTTGTTGTGACTTTGAGAAAAAAATAATTGCTTTTTCGTAAATAATAACGGAATAATTAAGTGGTTTTTCTTTAACTCCGTGCAAAAAGAAAAACAATTAAAAAAATAAATAACTAAGTTTGTCGTAAAACTAAGCACTAGAAAAAAAAAATTCGAATTTCAGCTAAAGGTATTTTTAGTGACATATTAAATCTTTCTTTCATAAAACTTGGTTACGTCATTCAAAATAATAATGATAATAATAATAATAATAATATATATATATATATATATATATATATATATATATATATATATATATATATATATATATATATATATATATATATATATATATATATATATATATATATATATAACCTCACTTGAAGCGTAAAGATTACGGACTTGGACAAAATTTTTGTTCCAACCTGCCCGGATACGTTATCGCTTAAGTTACGTAAAGTTAAACACCAAATGACTTCGCAGATATTCAGTTGATTCTTCATAAGGGACAGCAAATCAATAAATTATTTTTTTTTAATTCTTTGCAAAAATTATATTAATTCAAAAAATAAATAACCAATGACCTTCATACTTAAACTAAGCACCACAAAAATAAGAATTTCAACCAAAGATATAATATATCTCTTCTTAAACTTGTTTGTACCGTTTGTAATTGAAAAAAAAAAAAAACGCTTGCAACGTAAATACTAAGATTTTAAACGGAGATTTTGTTCCCGCTATACAGATTTGTTATCGCTAAACTGATGTCAAATTAAACCTGAGAAACTATTTTATGCACACTGTGACTTTGCAAAAATGGGGTTTATTATTCGTAACTGAGAGTCAACGCATTGATTTTAATGACCTCGAACAAGTTATAAAGAGCAGCAGGGAAGAATAAAACAGCTAGAAAAGCGTTGATCTTTTTATTCTTAACTTTATTATCATCGGGATCAAAATTTATGACCTCAGTATACGACATTAGGAAATGTTTTGTATGGAAACTCGTGTTCCACATGTAATTATTGGAGAAAGCTTGATTTATAATTTCCTGTGGTTCGTTTTTAGATCCAAAGGTGATACTTTATTTCAAACTACTTCGTTTATTCGACACGAAAATGCAGTAAAATGTTAGCATGTTTATTACGAACGAGGACTGATTACTTAATTTTGTTTTGAGTATTATAGACAGAGCATAAAAGTCTTGGTTAAGAGTTTTTATTTCGCATGGTATTTAAATTTAGATATAAATTAGAAATGCCATCAAAATATTGGTGCGATAATTTAAATTATCATCTTTGTGACTTTACGCATTTCCTTAATTTCGGAAACGTTGATAGGTTAGATATAGATAACGGTACATCATATCTGTTAATAAAATGCTTATTAATAATACATCTATACAAGGAAATTTGGTTTTGGGTCTCATGAAACGGGGGATGTTTTTATATTTCACAATTTACAATGAACATTAAAATTAATAAAGAGTTTGGTAAATTTATGAACAATAAAACCATTTTAGTCATAGGTTAAATTACTTTTGTATCATGGTACGATACAACTGTAAGTATGACTAAATATATGTTTGCCAGTTTGATAAAGTTTTATCTTAAAATTTACTACTATTTTATGTGTACGTATCTTTCTCATTGTCACATGGAGTCATAATAAGAAAGCTTTTTGTAGAGTTTCAATGAAAAATTAAAAGATGATGAAGCAAAAATTATATTTTATAGCTTGTTGAGCAACATGAGAAAGTAAAGTAAGACAAAACAACGTTAGAAGAAGCACAAATTTGCAAATTACAGTAGACACGTGTTTCGGCGTTACAGGCGGCGTTGCCTTTTTCAATGCAAAAAATGATGAGCTTATGGATGAAAAGACATCCGACAAAAGCCAAGAGCAGATAAGCATGCAGCTTAAAAGATAAAAACAGCGGATTAGCCAAACGCCAATGACAAAGTTATAAACCGATCAGGAACCAATAGGAATGCAAGCAAAAGCCAAGAGCTTTCTCTAAGGTACGAAACCCAGAAAGAAAGAATTCAATTGGACAAAGATTAAACCGAAGCTTAAACAAAAAGAAAAGAAATTGTCAGTAACCGTGAACTGCAAGAAATGAAAAAGCTGAATGGAAAACCATGAAATAAAATAAACAGAAACAAAAAATATTCGAAAAAAGGAAAAATAAAGATAAATATAAGAAAATTGGGGGGGGGGGGTGTCAATCAAGACAAAAAGGTAAAAATAAACAAAGGAAGATAGATAAAAATGAATGGGGAAAAAGGGGGGGGGGAATGGGGAAAGGACAGTATTAAAGATATGGGAGCCAAATGTTGGAAAAATATGGAGCTGCACTAAGATCGTTAACTAAGTTAGAACTGTTCCTCAAAATATGAAAGGATTCACAAAAGCCAAGATCTGATGAATTGGGGCATTTTTGGATAATCTGATAAGAGTTAAAATCAAAAGAGTGATTCGAATCCCAACAATGTTGAGCAATACTAGACTTTTTAATTGTTGTATTTTCACACAATTTTGATGCTCTTTCAAGCGAATTTTTAAAGCACGCCGAGTCTGATCAATATAGGCAATGTTGTAAATCTCTAAATATTGGGCACAAATGATCTGAAATAATTACGAATCCATTTCCGGGATGTATTAATATTCGTAAATCTTTTTAAAGACGAGTGATTTTAAGCAGGGCTGAGGAGTCGGAGTCGGGGTCCAAAAGTTGTAGTCGGACTGATTTTGAGGGAAAGGAGTCGAAGTCGGAATCGGGAGTCGAAAGTTTAAATTTTCAAGAGACGGAGTACTACTCGGTAATTTTCTAACAAAATTCATTACTCTGCTAGTGCTTGAGAATTCGTAGTTGGACTGATTTTGGGTTAAAGGAGTCGGAGACGAAGCCGAAGTCTGTCATTTTCCCTCGAACTCTGAAGCCCTGATTTTAAGCAGAGTAAGTGTCTTGATATCTAGGTATAAAAGCAGCTGTCAACAGTACATAATAGTGGGTCAACATTTTCTGTGCTGATTTCTCTAATTTGATGTATACGTTTGCATAAATCACACCTTTCACAAAGAAGCGTAAAGCTAAGTTCTTCAGCAGCGACATGATTTTACACTTTAATTTATTTCTTTACTTATTAAATGTATGTGTATATATTTTTAAGGGTTGTAATGGGGTTGTTTCCTTCAGTCAAAAGTACTACTGTTAGTCACTGAAATTAATAGAATGAGCAAAAATGATTTCATTTTCATTTCTTTTTACTTATCTTATTTATTTTATTCATATTCTTATATTCACGTTTATTAACTGTCAATATTTAAAAATGAGCAATGTTATATTTTTTCCCAACATGAAATTACGAATTTGTATACGTAGTATTTGTCTAAATATATATATATATATATATATATATATATATATATATATATATATATATATATATATATATATATATATATATATATATATATATATATATATATATATATATATATATATATATATATATATATATATATAATGTGTTTCCATTTAAAGTATTACTTCAAAACACAAAAACACATTTAAAATGTTTATCAATTATTTTGTAAAATTTTCATTCAGAAAAATAATATCTAAACTGTATATTGCTTTGTATATAATTGT
This sequence comes from Uloborus diversus, assembly GCF_026930045.1. Lineage (NCBI taxonomy): Eukaryota > Metazoa > Arthropoda > Arachnida > Araneae > Uloboridae > Uloborus > Uloborus diversus. The sequence continues at coordinate 159,857,611 of NC_072737.1, read as the reverse complement.
AATATTGAATTTTCTAAGTGTTTATTCTTTTTATTTTCTTTTAGGTAAGTGATATATTTGCTTATGATCATTCAAAAGTACAACACTCTGGAGCGAAAAGAATGCAAACGTAAAGGTAAAACATGTTCTGAAGTTTAATTTTCCTTTGGAAAAGTTTTGGTCTCAATTGATGTGCAGCAGTGAGAAGTTTTCACTAGCCTTAGTTCATAAAGCTGATTTTGAGTTTGAAAAACATTCAGCTGCACATTACGAGCTAATTGCACTAAACCTGGCTTAGAAAACTGAATTTGAGTGCGAAAAATATGCAGTTGCACAGTAGGATGGTATTTTCTAAGCACAACTTTTCGTCAAATCACATTTTTTTTTAAATATATTTTTTTTCAGCTGATAAATATTTATTAGCTACATTTCTTTAAAGTTTAAAAACTCATCGGGGATATTTCGACAATTGGGAATCTGGCGCAGTCGTCTCATTTTTGGCGTGAATAATTTCATTTTGGCAACCCTGCTGATTTATAGTAACCCTATGTGAATAGATCTTTCCGATCTCTTTGTTTTGATTTGCAAAGAAAAATACTTCTCGCGCAGGCGCTGGAGCCGAAAATTGACGCCAATGAAGAAAGATCGCCAGATTCCCAACTATCGAAATATCCCCAGCTCATCTTCTACTCATCCTCTACGTAAAAGAAAGTCAAATCAACTATGTCTGTGTGCAATGTCGAACGAAGGTCCTGAAACACCGGGTGTAGGAAACGGAGTGTTTTTTAATTTTTTTTTCACCTCTAAATACGGTATTAAGTTTTAGCGGTTTGTTGTCAGAAGAAAATATAGAGCAGTCTTTTTAATAATAAATGTATTATTAAATATTTATATTTACTTTAAAAATGTACATACCGTCGGACCTCCATATATCAAAGTAGCAAATTGCCGGAAAAAATTGATATACAGAAACAATCTTATTTTACCCTAAAAATCTCCTAAAACATTAAAATTGAAGCTAATTTTCGTGTATGAAACCCAATATCTAATTTATACGAGCATCGGATTAAATGGAAGTTAATAATTAAAAAAAATAACAGAAATTACATTTTTGTGCCTTCATGCATCTTCATTCTTTGGCAATTCAACTTCATCCGCAACATTAGGGGATTTTCGTTTTGACAATGTAATCGAGAGAAAAGTAAAAAATCCATCTACGCTTGAATGATTTTTACTGAAGCTAAAAAGACTAGGAATGATAATCAACAGATAAAAGGGATAACTTGAAACTTATTTTACAGTGTTACTGGTTGCAACGAAGATTTGAAATAAGCTTGAGAGAATTTAAGAACTCCAGAACAAAGCAACGACCAATCTACACACCCCTCAAAACCCAGATTCCTTATGAGTTTCATAGCAATCTTTGGTGAACATAATTTCTTCCCCTTACCTTCATTTTTCATGAGACAAACAGTCTAAAGTGGAAAAACAATTCTTCGTAAGTCTCGAAAAAAAATTCGATACATAGAGATTTTTTTCGATATATAGAAACAATTTTTCTATGTAATGAACATAGAAATTTGCTGGAATTTCGGTGTATAGAAAATTTCGATATGTGGAAGTTCGATATATGGAGGTTCGACTGTATTATCCTAAAATTTTGATAGGGAGCATAGCTTAAAATTTAATTTAAGTGCAGTATGTCTTGACAAAAAACTTGTTGGTATTGATAAAAATAATTCGAAATTAGTACCTCATACTGATGAGTTGACTTATAATTAAAAAAGGAAGGTTATAAAAAGAAATTACAAGAGGTCGTTCAAAAATGACGTCATTCTTTGAAAGGGGAGGAGCGCTCTAGAAATTGAGTTTTGAGAGATTTTGACAGGTGGGAGGGAGGGGTTAACCAAGAAGTGTGATATCAATAATTTTGTTTGTAATAAAACACTTTTTACATCAATAAGTTTCTTCAATATAGCGTTACGTGTGACAAGGCGAGGAGAAGGAGTAAAGTGAAGTGTGACACTTTATGACAAAGGAATCAAGGGGGTTAAGTATGTTTGAAAAGAAAGGGACATCACTGAGAGAAGAACAGCCCCCAAGTAGTGGCGGAATCATAGTTTTAAGTGCCCGTGCAATTGATTGTTGACGGCCCCTTAAGCTACCACGAAACTGTAAAATATATATGTGAATTTTAGAATCTATATGGTAAAATCGTCGTGACCCATAATTGGGTACTTTAGATAAGGAAATCAGCTAAAGCAATAGTAGATGTTAACAGATCTAAATATTCAAGATACAAAATCTTGAAAATATAGGCAAAACATAGGTGGTTCGATCAGAATTATTTTTTAATTTTTTGAGCAATCACGATTACTAAGTGTTTTCATTTGTCTGTCTCTGTTGTTGTGGTTCTTTTTTCAACTCCACCATCGTCTGCAGGCGCGGCTCCTCTGGTCCTGAGCAAAACGCTTCTCCTGGTCGGTGGCGTCCATGCCTACACACACGCACGCACGCACATAGACATACACAGTCACACACATACACACACGCCAACGTGCATTCATACAGGTCTACGCACACATACACACAAGCATACACATACACAACTATACACAAGTAACCGCCCAATAGGAGGAGCAGGCTTGCGGGGACAGGAACCGTTTAGAAACAATAACTTTAATGACTAGGGTCCTGTCGCAGCTCGTGATCGCGAAAAACATAATTTGAATTCAAAATTTCAGAAATCCAATTATTTTTTTTTAATTTATTATTATTATTATTATTATTATTATCTGTTTATTTATTTATTTTTTAAATTTTGTCTAATAATATTAGCTTGATATTTTACTGAGTTAATTTTCTATGTTATAAAAGTCTAATTTCCCTCTGGGGAAGTTTACAGCGCTTTAGCATAACCGTGTATGTTTACACGTACACGGAGCTATTCCTAGAGTGCTCCTCTTTTCTTAGCCGCTAACTAAAGGTATCCCGCATATCGATACCAAAATTCATTTTGTCTTTTATGGGGCACTGAAGCAGCAAATTATAATCGTAATTCATCCAACCCAGGACTTTAATGGCTCACAAGTGCGAAAGAAACGAACAAAAAATCTTCATATAACTGAAACGAAGATTGAAAAAAAAAAAAAAGAGAAGGAAATGCCAAAAGCCCGGATGTTCACGTGGCCAGTAACTGAATCGGGGATTAACGAAACGGTGAGACGAGCACCCTTTTCGAATGATCTCTTGACGTATAACAGCAGACGACGAAAGAGGCTGTTAAAAATGGAGGTAATTATTTTAAAGTCGGCTCGGAGAGGTATTGGTGAGGTTGTTAATGCACCTACCTGCGGAGGCCGATGGGACGGAAAATTTGTAATTTTCCGGGACATATAAGCGTATAATTTCGTGTCAGCTCTCATCGCGTTCGTTTTCTCGTTAATAGAACTTCGCTGCTACGGGGAGAAGATGGGTGTGCTTCGGTTATTTTCGACAAAGCCATAAAGTTGACATTTAAACCATTCCAATGGATTATTCTCAAAATGATCTTGTCGGAGTTGAGAAAAAGGTCAATAGTTCAATGCAATTTAAAAAAAGAAAAGGAAAGATAAATAAATTTTGAGTACTTAATTTTAGCATTCATTTCAATCAATCAATCAATCAATCTGAATTTATATTTAAAAAATGGCTGCGTGTGAGAGTGTGTGTGCATGTTCCTTACACAAATACACAGTTATGTCAGATCTTTGCAATATTTGGCAGAGGTTCGTTCATGCTCAGGAATTCACAGAAAAGGTCTTCCACGTTAGGGGGGGGGGGAATGAAAAAAAGCACTAGACAGGAAGTTCCTTGAAACGAAATGTTAAACCCTATAAATAACAATACTAAATTTTTGGAAGAAAGAAAACAATCATAAGAGTTCTAAATTTAAACTTTGAGTCATAAAATTACTCTTTTGTACACGTTGACGGGAATTTTACACTATCTTTTAAAAAAAAATTATTTAAGCCTTGTTGACGTTACGTCACTTGACACATATTTATTTCAAAGATAGACCGCGGAAAGTCCGGCAACGCAGTTTCATAAAAATATTTCCCATTCGAAAGTAGTTTTAAAAGTTGATTTTTTTCCTTTTTGGCGAAACAATTTTGTGTTACATTGCTGTATCGTACAGGTACATATTACCTACAGAGTTTTTTTAACTTATCCATTTTTTTAAGGAATGGTTAGGCTGTATGATTTTATGGTTTTTAAATGCACTGATTACATTCCCTATAAAATACATAGTGCATCATTTAAATTTTATTGCAAAAAGTACTCAATATTCCTTTATATATTGCGAATTTTGAGCCGGTGTTATACGGAAACATTATTTTTAATATATATATATATATATATATATATATATAAAGAAACACTATCATATACTGTATTTGTAACCGGGACAATTCAATCTAATTGAACATCACAACTCAGCTCAATTTTGCCAGCATCACTCACGAAACATCTCATGGTTTTTTCCCTACCCTTGGGGAGTAACCCCCTGATGAGGCCCCAGGGTATTTTGAGATTTTTCAAATTTTTGTTCTTTCAACTTTTCGTTCTTTCTTGTTCAATTTTATATCGCTATTAAATATATATATATATATATATAGTATATATATATATATATATATATATATATATATATATATATATATATATATATATATATATATATATATTGTGTGGGAAAGGAGAAGCGGAGGATTTAAATTTTGTTTTCTCCTACTTTTTGAAAGATGATTGAACTATTTTTTCTAATTAATTTACTAATCTTTCTTAACCTTTGGATCCTTGACTGCGTTTAAACTCCAAATTTCAAAATGGTCCATGTGTTTCGACGGGGAAAAATAGGTTCAATTCTCCCAAGAATGTCATTTTTGAATTTTAAACACGACATGCATGCATTTAAGCTGAAATTTATAAATGTCGCTGTTTTTTTTCTTTAAAGTAACGGAAATGAGTAAATATAGATTACTTTCATTTCAGTTGACCTATTCCGTACTTTCCACTGTTATCATTGCTTTACATATGTATTCCTTTAAAGTAAGATAAAACATTGAAAAACTATATTTGAAATATCTCATAGTTTTGTATAAAATAGCACCACAGCCTTACTTAATCCTTAATTTGAAAAATAAACTTTCGGGGTGCAGTTACAAGAAACATTTAAACAGGAGTGAGTTCCTCAGACACAAAACCTTGTCAGCAATTATGTTTCCCAAGATCAGAAACTCTGCAACGCAGGTCGTCATTAAATAAACGTGAAGTAAGTTTACTTAAACATGGAGGAGGCATGAATAAGCTTGTAACAAAGACTATTTCCCTACTTTAAGCAGTCGGCGTCATTAGTCGCTGGGTCTTTGAAACAACCCTGACATCATTAAAAGCGCATGAAGTGCTGCTTGCGAGTTTGTCTACAAAGTGGAAGATTGGTTGTCAAACAAGGGTAGTCTTATGTCTTGCAGTCTTGGTTGTGCTGGAGTGGGCTATAAATGAAACTTTATGACGATGAAGATTAATTTGGAGGATGTTAATGATATTATTAACAAAAATTAGTATTAGTACGTAAAATGTGTTGTTTATTACAAATGACTTTCAAGGGACTGAAGAAAATAAAAGTCCTTAAAAATGATGCGTCCTTAAACCGAATTTTCGAATACATTCATGAGAAAAGCGGTTTTCTTCAAGTTATTCATGTTTTTTTTTTTTTTTAATCGTGAATGTATTTTTTTTTTGAGCAACCACGATTGCTTTTTGGACTCACTTGACAGTTTTGATGTCCTATGATTTTATTTCCCCCCCCCCCCCCGCCTCCCTTTGCAGCACCACCGTCGGCTGGCCTCAGGATGCTGATCTTCTAGCGAAAACCGTCTCCAAGTTGCGTCAATATCCTACACTTACACGCATATATACACGCACTTACACACACATACACCTACACACACACCTACACATATGGACCAATTGCCCAAACACTCATGCCTGCACACGCACACAAACACACCATACACATGCCCCCCCCCCACACACACAAACACACACGCCTACATACACACAAACACTCGTGATTGCGAAAAACATAATTTGAATTTAAGACGTCAAAGTTCAAATTAATTTTCTTCCTTTTTTTCTTTTCTTTTTTTTGAATATATTGGCTATTGTTTAATACGTTTCCACTAAGTAGTACCTTATCAACAACCAGGCTTTTGTCCTTCTTCAGGTGTAATGATTCTACTGTTGCGGAAATCACACTGCGCAGGTAGAGTTTTTTTTTTTTTTTTGAATTAAGTATATCCTGTGTTGGCCTTCTAAGTTTATAGCGTTTTTAACTTTTAGTTGTTTAAGAGTTTTAAGAGTTTCTAAATCAGTGGTTTTCTTTAAGAAGCTTTCAGACGGAGAAAGGATTCTAGATCTGTGGCTGAAACACCATTGTAGATTTAGTTAATGAAAAACGGAAAACCAAAATTGTACGCCCAAAAAAAAACGTTTGAAACATCTACAAAACCTCTAAATATCCTATTCAACGGTCGATAAAAAAGTAAAACATTTTTTTTCTTTCCCAATTTTCAGTCGCTCTTGTTATCAGATTCAATATCACAAGATTCTAGGTTGAATTTTTAGCAACCATGGTTTTTCTGACTTTCCGGATTCCAAGGGAGGAAATTGCTGCGATTCGGCAATCTAGGGTACAAACAAAAGTCGTTAAACAGAAACTCTGTCGTTCTTACGAAAGAATTTTCCATGGAGCATGGTCCATGACCGAAAAAGTCCTCTTTAATTAAAGATAATCTTTAAGCAGAGCGTCGTTTAACGGATGATCAATTGTACTAAATTGCTGAATTTTACTGCATATCATATTAAAGATTTTGTAGAAAAATACGACTTTGTTGCAGCAGTGCGTTTGGACTTTTCTCTTAATCTTCTAGAAAAAATGCTACATTTTCTCAAAAGAAATGCTATGCAGTGAAATCATGTTACTACGAACACCAATACAACGAAATATTCGTAGTATCGAACCAAATTTGCAGCCCCGATTTAGTTTCCATCACATTGCTAGAATTCCCTTACAACAAAAGTTTCGTTGCAAAAAAAAGGGGGTCCTTTGAAGTTTATTGCAACGGGATTTAACTGTAGTTATTATCAAATATAAAACATTTTAAGTGCGTGGTTTGCGTTTAGTATGAATTGACTTTAATTAAGTAAATCATGAACAAGGATAAGATTTTCCTTCAGCCAAAATAAGGGAGTAATATAATGCGTTATTAAAATATCGGTAAAATACACTTATTTCCTTAAGATTTGCTTTAAGTATAACGAAGTGTCAAAAGCCATGCTATGGCGGGGTTGTTACTAAATGAAGAAACAAGATATTCCTACTAATGAAATTCAAAATAAAAATTTCAATTTGTGTCACTAATAGAGGGAGTTGCGCTCCTCTCATACGAGCTAATGGAAAAAAAATTAATTGAGAAGAAAAATTAAAATAAATCAGTTTAATCTCTCATTTCTCATATTAAAAAAATAATTGTTCACTAAACTATTTTCAAAGTAAATCCATCTCTTAGACGGGGAATTATGTCGAGCTCAAATTTATGCATTGGATCAGTCATTTTTTAGTTGTTCACTTGCAATAAGCATTTTTTTAATTGGAAAATGAAGCATGAAATTTAAGTGTAATTAACCACGAGCTTGAAAACATTGAAACAATTTGATTCGGCTAGGACTACTTCCTCAAAAAAGTTATTGTGCACGAAGGAGCACCATCGAATTTTCATATCTTCGAGTTTCCTATTGTCATTAATCTTGAAATAATTAGTTTATTGTTAATTAACATTTGTTTTGCTATATTTTAAAGATAATTAAAAGCTATCTTTTATATTGAGAACACGTTAAATATTGTACAAACCCATTTTATGGTGTTTCATTGAGTACTGTAGCATGTTCAAGATATTTTTTTCAATCGTTCATGGTTTGAAATTTAAAAATTGGTAAGATATATTTATCTGCAACCCATCTTCTTCGACAAATAGTAAAAACAAACATTTTTAGTATTTTTTTTTATTTATTCCAACACCGGTGTGCACTTTAGGATTCACTGTTGCAATGCATCAACATTTCCCCATTCAGCCCATTTAGTCGTGCACATTTGCCACATTTCAACCAAATAGGGATTCGGGAAACCGTTCGAATGTCTCTGGAACATATATCTGCTCCGGATGGTCGTTCAGGATGCCAAGGACCCCTCTTAGGCATTCTCCTGTACCCCTCCGTTCTACTCCCAGACATCATAAATTGCTGAATCTTATGGACAGTCTAACGAGCATGTCGTTCTGTGTAGAACTCACCTTAACCATTTCCTCGGCTACCAGCTCCTTTGTGTCACCGTTTTATGAATGGCTGCGGAAATTGAAATGCACTGTAACTGTGACCGTGTCGGTTCTAAGATCGTGGAAAGCCTCTTGGAGTCTGCAAAACATTTTTGCATATGAATGGAGAAAAATTATTAATCAGCTCATATTTAGTTATAAGTATTGCAACGTTATGTCATTGTATACATTCCCCTCAAAACTTGTACCATTCTAAGTAAATAAAGCAGAGAATGTGTGTGCGTGGTTTGTTTGATGGTAGCCACCTGGAGAAATAGAAATTGCCATTAGCACGAAATTTTGGTAACAAGTGTCTTGGGTCAGGTTTTAATGCACCTCGAAGCGTTTTCAGAAAATTAAATATTTTTTATTTCACTTTCACGTGAAATAAAAAATATTTGATACAACTAAAATAGATACAACTAAAATAGAAATCAGCTCTTAGCAAAGGCTGATTTCTATTTTAGTTGTAACCTGCGCCAGTTTTTTACTTTCTTCTATATCTAATATATAGAAGAAAGTATTGGATTCGTGCAAATTTTCGAATTTCGAATTTTGACGGATTCGAACGTTTTGAGGTGTGCTGAGTCCATTTCGACCATTTTTGGAAAATGTCTGTCTGTCTGTGTGTGTGTATGTATGTGTGTGTGTGTGTGTGTGTATGTATGTGTGTCACGTCTGTGTGTGACCAGTTTTTTGTGGCCGCTCTACAACAAAAACTACCGCATGAAATCGAACGAAATTTAGTACACATATGTGCCCGTATGTGAACTTGTGCCCATTAGTTTTTGGCGCGAATTCCTCCAAGGGGGGTGGAGCAATGGGACGTTTTTCGAGTTACGCGTGCTTGCTATTCCTCAGGAAGTTACTGGCGGAATCAAACAAAATTTGGTCCATATGTTGGTATTAACAGGAACAGGTGCTGATTCAATTTTGGTGTCAATAACTCAAACGGGGGTTGAGCTGTAGAACGTTTTTTGTCGTCAATTGTGACCGCTGTATCTCAAGAAATAATGAACGGAATGAAAGAAAAATTTATCGGCAAGTAGCCCTTAGTGGGTATAAGAACTGATTTTATTTTTGTGTCAACAGCTAAAAGGGGGGTAGCGCAATCACCCGTTCTTTTTTTCCATTTTGAGTGTCCTATCTCAAGAAGTAATGCTACGTTCTGGTTGAAATTTGGAATATATGTGAATCCATATGTAAACAGGCTTTGGTTCTATTTTGACGCCGATCGCTCCAAGAGGTGTTGATTTTTTTTTCTGCGAATAAAAATATTTTTTATTAATGCAACAATAAGAAAGATAAATCGTAACAGATTGTCGTCTGCGTATTTCTCGTGATTTTAATTGTATGGAAATGATAGGAAATATTATCTCAATGATTTAAAATTTTTAACTGTTGCCACTAATGTTTGTTAATAAATAAAATATTTGTAATTCATTCAAGCAAGGCTTTTAAAATAACTTTCAATTTTCGCTCTTTGCTTTGCTTTTGCAATAATTCAGACATTGGGATGGTCGTCAAGTTTTTGCATGTGTCATTTTGTTTTTGTTGGGAATATTGCTTCCTCGTCAAGCATGGGGAGGGATCAGAAAAAAAAAAGAAAAGAAAAATATAGAAGAAAGTTTCGTGATGGCCACAACATACTAGTTTTTTTCCGAACGGGAATAAATAACCAGCGTGAAAAATAATATATTCAAATAATTTTAGAAAATTTCAATAGAAATATTTTTTTTCGGTTGAATGTCTGCATTTTTTTCTCAGTTTTAATGAATTTGATTTTCAAATTAACTTTTCAGGTTCATTAATCTGGAAAAGTCATTCCGAAGCTGCCCTTATACAAGTCCTGAGTATATCTTCCCACAGTTAGCTCAAAATATTTTAGTAAACTATTGAAACTTTAGTAAAGTATTAACCTTCAAACTTGGTACGGCTTTATCTCGAAAAAGTAAAGATAAAAGCTTCGGTATAACGCTAAAAATTCTTGATTCATAGCCTGAGCTAAGGCACAACTAAAAGCCATTCTAGAAAAATGAAACCAAAATAAAGGCAAAACTGCATGTTCTTAATGCTGTAACTGACTTACTCGCTATTATTTTCAGTCTTCTTTTTTACTTGCTGTTATAAAAACAATTATTGTTAGTAGGATAAGATAAATAAATAGCTTTGTGCTGAACTGTAAAGTAAGAAAAACAACGTTAAAAAAAGCACAAATTTACCAATTACAGCAGACACGTGTTTCGGTGTTACAGGGAACGCCTTTTTTAATGCAAAAAGTAATGAGCTTATGGATGAAAAGACATCCGACAAAAACCAAGAGCAGATAAGCATGTAGCTTAAAAGATAAAAATAGCGGATTAGCCAAAAACCAAAGAGAAAATTATAAACCGATCAGGAACCAATAGGAATGCAAGCAGAGGCCAAGAGCTTTCTCTTAAGTACGGAACCGAGAAAGAAAGAAATTCAATTGGACAAAGATTAAGCCGAAGCTGAAACAAAAAGAAAATGTCGGTAACCGTGAACCAATTCCTATTAGTATAGTTTTGATTCCTATTAGTATTGGTTTTCCTTTTTTTAAACTTAATCTTTCAAAATCAAGACTATACGCTGCGTAAAACTTAGCCAATAATTGCAAGTAATAGATCAAGTCAAACCACTTTAACTATTATAGAGCTTGCAACTGTTCATAATTCCATTAAAATCTTCGAAATGTGAAATGATCAAGAACGTTAGATGTCTGATTCCAACAATCTTGCACTCAGCTTTGGACTACCAGTTTATTCACGTAATTTCTAATGAAAGCTTCAGTGATGACTATTCATTAGCTGTTTGACATTTATGTAAGAGCCAATGAATTTCATAAACAGTGCTGATTCCATTCTGTACGGGATTCTAACAAAGCAATCAAACTCTCATCTATGGATGATTACGCAGTAGGTTTTGAATGGATGGATCTTTAACAAAACATTTTATTTTTTTTAAAAACGATTATGAATTACAATATTGTATTACTAATACAGGGTGTTTCAAAATGAATAGCGGGGTTTTAACATGTTATAATATTTATTACACCAAACTTACAGTCACAAGTGATATATCAAATGAAAGAGAAACTCAAACAGTTTTATTTGTTGGCATCAGTGCGCATGCGCGTGGAATGTTTCTGCCGCAATCCGCTAGAAAGCGCTTGTAGCAAAGATGGCGACTAAAGAACAGAAAGCGTTTTGTGTTTTACAGTTTGCAAAGACGGAATTTGTTATTACTGTGCAACGTGCGTTCCGGATTAAGTTCGGCTGTGATCCACCAGGTGGCCGTAAGGGGCCTAATGACAGGGCTTGTTTCCCATTGCCTCCACCTTCACCCGACCTAACGCCGTGTGATTTCTATCGTCGTGCATATCGTCTTGACGTGTGCCGAGTGACGAATGGTGCTCACATTGAACACTTGTAGGCTATTATGTAAAACTGTTTGAGTTTCTCTTTCATTTGATATATCACTTGTGGCTGTAAGTTTGGTGTAATAAATATTATAGCATGTTAAAACCCCGCTATTCATTTTGAAACACCCTGTATAAATCATTGAAGTGGAGCTATTTATGCTTAAGTTATTTTTAAACGACCGTTCATAAAGACTAAAAAATTCTACAGATGGTAAATAATGTAATAAATAATTGCATATAATAAGTCAAAACATCTGGCAAATATTTTGACTTTTTGTACATGCTTGAAATCATATCATTTAACAAGAAGTTTGATTAGAACTAAGCAAGATTAACTTCTGTACACAACCATCGATTTTGTAACGTCTGGTGTATATCTCACTCGTCTTACTTGGGCTACAAAATATTTCAACTACACCTTTTTAACAGCTAAAATTATTTTCGATTAAAAAAAAAACTGAGCTATTTTTTGAAAGTATAAAACTGGTGGTTAATTTAAATATTACATCCAATTTATTTATTTAACCTGCTTGGATTCGTATTTAGGTAAATTCCAATTATAAATGTCTTTAAAAAAACTTTTGTAATGAAAACTATTTTTGAATGTGGAAAAATTAAGGACAGCAATTTACAGAACTTTAGTGGCAGTTTGTAAAAGAACCGCGCAAAAATGGGGTGTCAAGATACACACCATTTTTGGTTTTGCTGAAAATTTTATGGCGGATTCTTCTAAAGATTTCAAAAGACGCCTATTTTTTTTCTTTTACTCCAAAACATTTTTTGGGGGACATGGAAAAATTCGTACAGTAGGGCCCGACGTACAAGTTTTTCTAAATCGGATTCTTTTTTAATTCCGATTATTTCTTTGTATTTAGCATCAGCAATAGAACTTCTTGAGATTACAACATGAAATTTAGTACTTTAATTGAAATGCATCGTAAAATTTGTCACTGACCTTCAGTGCTGCCAGAGGTGGCTAATTTGCCAAAAAAAGTGAAAAAGTGCCATTTTTGAGGCTTCTTGGTTCAATGCGCTGTGGTGCAACCATAGTTTTGGTATGTAACTTGTGTACTAATACGTCTAAATTATTAAATAAGCTCAATAGTTGCATGACTCACCTTCAGTGCTGCCGAAAAATGTACCGTTTTTGTATCAAAATATGATAAAAAGGGCACTTTTTAAGGGTCTGTATCTCAGTGCACCAAAGGTTAGTGAGAGCTCTATAACTGCATTTTAAACTTAAATGTATGTATTTTCATAAATAAGTGACAGCACTATGGCAAATTCTTTTCAAGTGCATAATACTTACTTCACTACAGTAAAATAAAATCTCTTAAAATTTTCAGTTCAGTAAACACACCCGGTTTTAGACCTTCCCCAGGGTTAGCACAATGGTGATTATTACGGTTTAATTTATAAGGCTGCATTGTAGAATATACAAAATTAATGTAATTATGTATTTTTTTTTTACATTTATATTTCATTTCTTATGTAGTTGTACAGTTGTTTGGACACTTTTTGCGCAAGTTGAACTGGAAAACTCTTTGTTTCGATCATCGTTAATGATTGTATGGATCTCATTAGCTGATTTAAAATCTGGGTTTTGAAACAAAAACATAAACAATGAATAAAGAATAATGCATGTCAGAAAAATTGGTAGAAAACAGAAAAGCAATTTATCTCATTTCTCATACTATCTTCACAAAGTTTGTCCTCCACCTCCTTCACTGATGGTAGCTGCAGTTTTCCTGCCTTTTTGTCTTTTTTGAAGTTGACATTCTTGAGAAGAAAAACTGAATCTGTGCTTTAGTTAAATATAATGCATGTCTGAATTTAGCAGAAGCAATAAACACTTTTCTGTTTTCTGAATTGGCGGCAGTGAGCGTTTCATGTACACTGCCGTGTGCAGGTAAAGGGCAGTAACTGCAAATTTTTCATTTTGCACTTTTTCCCGGTTTTGGCATCTATTGTACGTTATATTTATTGTATAAGCTCGCTGATTTGGTTTCCGCTGAAAAAAGCGCTAAAAAAACTTCTACATCCAAACATTCCTTATTGTTAGTATTGAATCCCAAACACGTTTCTTCAAATATCTCGAAAACTCATTTCTGCAGATACTGCCGTTTGCCTGCACAAGGCAGTACAGCTTTCGCTGGTGAAAATTTTCTCCCTGATGTTTCACTACTGACAAACAGATCAAATAAAAATTGCTTCTGCTTTTGTGAAAATCTTGCACTAAATATATAACATGTTATAACTAGAATAGCATGTAGAGTATAACGATGCCTTTGATGCAGCTGTTTTAGTAGTTTATTTTTAACAAATAGTTAAGCCAGATTTTTCGGCCACAAAATGTTTTCTACCCTTGTAATCAGTTTTTAAATTGGAACAGGTATCATAATATTTAACAATATTCAACACAAACTCTACTACATCATCTCATCAAAACATATCTTAGATTACTAATAAAAAGAAAAGTGTAACCACTACCTCGCTTCATACAAAAACGGAAAACTAGTGCAGTTTTAAAAAAACCACAAATTTGCCAATTACAGCATCAGACACGTGTTTTAGCGTTACAGGGAACGCCTTTTTCAATGCAAAAAGTAATGAGCTTCTGGATGAAAAGTAAAATAAACTTTTGTCGGATGTCTTTTCATCCATAAGCTCATTACTTTTTGCATTAAAAAAGCGTTCCCTGTAACGCCGAAACACGTGTCTGCTGTAATTGGCAAATTTGCACTTTTTTCAACGTTGTTTTTCTTACTTTACTGTTCAGCACAAAGGTATTTATTTATCTTAGAGCCATTTATTCAAACAAACCCCAGGTAAAATGTCACCATTCCTAACAATGCATGAACACCCGTCCAATTTAACAGCTAATAACACTTCAATTATGTGCCAGCCATCTTCAAATGTCACCACTCCGACATCAAACATTGAGTAAAGGTGATAAATTCACTTGATTTATCACCTGGTTTCTAATTTAAAACCTATAGTTGCATATTCATGAGCGGTTTCGTATTCATGCAGAGAGAGAGTTCATGCATAGAAATCATGCATTAATGGCTATTGCCAAATAATGAGAGAAGCAGTTTATGGTAAATGTAAGACTTGAATCAATCGACACGTCTTGGGGAGGATGCCCTCTCAGTGAGACAAGTTCACGCATTGATGAAATAATTTTGGAAATGAATCAAATATTATGTTACGACAAATGGATATTGCTAACAATGGATGGAACGATGTTACTACTGGCTTCAAGTTAAAATATTTGATACTGGCTGTTAATGTTGACGAACATATCTGCACGGAACTTATAGTATTCTCTTACATTATAAGATTGATAATAAATGACTTCATAAATCGTTTTTTATTACTACTTAATGGAAGATGTATTTTTTCGGTTTTAAGTTAGGTACCTTTCCGTTATAAAAAAGTTACTTCGCATTTTTAACCTCTGCAGTTATTTTTAATTTTATTGTCGCAAGTTTGGTCAAATAGAAACAATTTATTTTGCTATTTTATGTATGATTTTGTCTTTCTAACAGACTTTTAAACAAAGCAAACCTCCAAAAAAAGACTAAAAGCTCTATTTCAGTGAGAAAAAAATTCGCCGAATAATTAAATTAAGACATTAAAAATTAAAAATAAAATAACCAGCATTTTTTTTTTAAAGCAGTTGATAAATAACATGGGAAATACCATTAGAACATTACATTAAATCAGCTAACTCTTAATGCTAACATGTAAAATAATATGTTGAATAACTATATTAAGTCATAAATAACCATTAAAAGTTCCGTTAAAATGTATAATTAGAAAAATAAGCAAACACGGCGACGATGTAAACATATTTTTTCAGTTATCGCTAGGTAGTAAGTAAAAAAAGCCGGAAAGCTAAGTACCGTACATATAAGGGAAAAGTACTGCTAATTAAGATTCATGTTTCGTTTCTGTATCATTTTCCAAGTTTCTTCTAAGTTAAAGCTTTTATTAATAATGTGTTACTCAATTAAGGTAAATTATTAATGAAAATTAAGTTTGAACTATTACTTTTGAATTTAACGTTATCTTTAAGGAACCTTTTAATCGAACAGCAGAAAAAAATAGGATGTCAAAGTTTTATAATAACTAAATTTACTAAAATAGTATTGCATCTATTTATCACAATGTAAAAATCTTCATAAAATACTGAAGGCAGCAAGCTCTTTTTTTAAAAATAATGTATTGTATAAATAAAAACACAAAACACCGATACTTTGAATTATAATAATTTGAAAAGAAGATATGTTTTAATAACTTTAATATATTTGTTCGTTCCTGCAACTTTATCTGAGCCGAAAAACAGAGACTATTATGTGACGTACTGCGTCTGGATTAATGTAACGATTGCAAGGGATAATCCGTCTCCTGATTTTGGAGGGGGCGTTATCGAAAAGGAAATGAACCATAGTGTACTATTTTGCTAAAATATGGTATGCTTGTCCAAATATTTCGAAATATAAGTCCCCAAAATGCAGCTACAGACTAACTTTGGTCTCTTACAGAGGAAGAGGGGGAGGGTCAAAACCCCCTAAATCTAAAGTCTCTATACATTATGTACTTATTAATTTTTAAACTCTCTAATAACATTTCTCTAAACCACTTCAAGTATCACTTTTTTTGAGGGAGGACACCAGAACTAAAAACTAGCCCTAATTTAGGTACTTCTGAACTTCTGTATACTTGAAGAACAATTCGCAGTAGATCTATTGATAAAGCCAAGAAATCTGTAGGCGTTGTTATTTACTACGCTGCACTGCTGATTAAAATACAAGTCCTGACATAAGACACTCAGATCGCCACCTCTTAATGCTTAGCTAATTGTTGGCGCTCGTTTGACATGGTCTTGCTTAACTTTTGCATTGGCTTTAAGCCAGTTCTGGAATCTTATTAGAAAACTTGTATGTCATTAGTTTGAATCAGATATGTTTGAAATTAGTCTTAATAAATGCTTCACAAAATACGGTCCACTTATTATTATAGCTTTTGGAATTTATTATATTGTTTGAATTTTGTGAAAGATGAAACTCGAGAGATGGATCCTTGAAAATAAAAGCATTCATAACTCAACACATTTGGTTAAATCTCTGACACATGAGTTTCACTCTACTAAGAATTCATTATTTATTTAGAAATCAAAAACTTCGAGTCGATTTTTTAACTTAAAAATTTCCCCGTGGGCAATATTATGGCATTTCAGAACTTTGTTTCAAAATAAATAAATAAATAAATAAATAAAAAAATAAAAAATAAATAAAAAAAACATTATTACCCGTATACTATTCGACTAAAACTAATTCTGTTTTTTCTTTCCTTTTACAATCAAGATTTTTCAGAAATTATTATTTAATTCGCTAAGGTAAACTGAACCTTAAATAACTTTCACTTCTTTGATTCAGCAACCTAACATAATTTTCTAATATAGGTCTAAAAAATCGTCATCTAACTCAAAACATAGATTATTGGGTCATACATCAGTATTTTTTCCCTTCTTGATCTCTTTCAGAAATGCAAAATTTTTAAAATATATTTTATCTTATCACATATAAGGTTAAACCACCTGACTTACTAGTGTGATTGACACTGCACTTGTAGGTGATACTTATAGTAAGTATATAATGCCAGTCATAAGGAAAATGTAGATGACACATATAAGGAAGAAATAAATAACAGGACAAACACAGGCCCCAAAAGATCTACTAAAAGTCAGCTTAAAGGTATGCATTGCAAATTTAAGCACCATTTTATAATTTTGTAACTGCTGCATAATTTTATAAAGCAATTCTATTGTTATTTTTTAAAGTGACAACTACTAATGTAGTCTCAATTGTCGGTGATTTTATTTTATTACATTTTCTTAGCATTTCGATTATGCTGCAAAATTAACTTTTGACATTTTTATACGATCTGAAATATTCATACTTTCTTATTTAGAATCAAGTTGCTTTAGCACCCCTCTTGTGACTAATTAATCACTTAACACGACTAATAAAGTTTAATCAACCCATGTGCTAATGGGGTCGTTTCCAAAATTTTAAAAGTATATTTTTCTAATTTGCTTAAAAGTCATATGTCTTTAGGACTGTTATTCTGTTAGTTCTACGCTTAAAAACATAGGATCTAACCATTTTTTAAATAATTTGTTTAAGTTTAATATTTTTAAAAAATTACTTAAATTGGTGCGCTTTCATTGTTTACATTTCTTGCCGATGACATCACAAATGATGGAATGCCATTCTGTGTTGCCATTCACAGAGCAAAATATTTAATTCCCATCTTTACTCACGTGTATGGGCAACGATATGGTTGATACAAGCGTACAGCACAATTTAAATTCGCTTCTTGATTATCATAACGTGGAAACGCGGTATAAAATGCGTCAAAGAGCATGATTTGTGACGTCATCAAGACCACGCCTTGTTTGCAAAATCGGACATTTAAAAAAATTAATTTAAAAATAACTGCTGAGAAAATGAAAGAATTTTCTGGGTCGATGTTATTTTTTTTTTTTTTTTGCTTATTCTACAAAATTTCAGTGACTAAAAGTACTACTTTTGACTGAAGGAAACAACCACATTCTCAACTCGTAGCTGACATATATTACGTTACCAAATTGTGGACCGAAAGAATCTCAAACACGTCACTATAATTTTCTCCATTACTGACTTGCCAAAGATAAGTAACTTTTCCCCTTTCAACATTTTTCATAAATGCAAATCACAAAATGTAGATCATTATATCACATATAAGGTAATAACTACCTGACCTTCTAGCGTAGTTGACCCGGCTTTTGTAGTTGGGACTTATAAAGAAAAAAGTAAATTAACAGACGCCAAAAGATCAGCTAAGAGTAAGCTGAAAGGTAAGAATTTCAAAATTAAGTATAAATTTATAATGTTTATAATTTTTGTACAATTTCTCTAGTTGCTTTTTTTTTATAAGTTTCAAGTTCTAGTGCAATTTCAGCTATTGGTGGTTTTATCGTATTATTTTGTCATTAGCGGTACCCGCACGGTTTTGCCCGTAGTAGAAAATTAAAAGGTCATTTGGTTTGTCTGCATATTTATAAATAATGGATGATGAATTTCTCGCCAATTTGCTATGTTCATTTGCTCGACCATATTATGGTAATTTGCTCGTACACGTTATGATAATTTACTCGTGCATGTTATGATAATTTATTTATTTATTTATTTTTATTTGCTCAATAAAATGTTCTTAAAATTGGAGTAGAAAAAGAACAAAATTTAATTTTCAAAAAATCGCTTTGAGGTGTTCACCCCTATGCTACAAACTAATTTTACGCCAAATTTCATGAAAATCGGCCGAACGGTATATGCGCTATGCGCGTAACAGACACCCAGACTTTCAGCTTTATTATAAGTGAAGATAATATTTCAATCATTAAGCTAAATTGTCTCTCGACAATTTTATACGATCTGACGTTAGTTTTATATTTTATTATCTCAACTTTACCCCAAAATATATTCCATTACAGGCTCTTACAAGATGGAAGAATTCCTAAAATATTCATACTTTCTCATTTAAAACCACGTTACTTTAACGCAACTCTTGTGAAAAATATTCACTTAACGCGACTAATAAAGTCTAATTAACCCATGTTCTAATACTCAACACTTAACTGACACATCACGTTACGAAACTGTGCAACGAAAGGGTCTCAAACTCGTCACCATAAATTTCTCCATCCCTGACTTGCCGTAGATAAGTACTTTTTTCTTTCCGACGACATCTTTCATAAATGCAAACTGCAGGGCTTCCCAGCGGGGGTCACGACAACCCCTCACGTCAAAAAGCGTTGACTTGGCCATTTATCAACGCTGCGTCTAGATCTCTTCTGTTCAATGCACTTCGAATATTAGCCTGGTCCTCGCGTTATTAGTCTCATATCCATTAAACACGGCATTAACGTCAACTTCACTAGCGTTGTTATCTGTTAAAGTAATGGTGGAGGGGCTTTTAGTCTACTTTTCGGATCTGTTCCACGCTCATCAGGGGATCAGGGCAATGAGAGGTTTACGGTGGTTATCTCATCCGAACGGATCACTGGAGATCTCTGGAATTGTTCTGACCGTGTAGTTTCGATTATTTTGCAGATTAAGATTAGCGTTATCCTTTAATTGGCTCTAAAACTTCATCTTCGGTGGTGTGTAGAATTTGTAAGTTGATCGTTTCATTACTAAGAATTGCATTAGGATACATTCACTAAACATTTTCAAAATAAATGTTTACATATTTTGAGAATGATTTATGACTTTGAAAATAGCTGGTAGAGTGTGATAAAACATGAATATATGAATATAGTTTTATGTCTAAATTATTATCATCATACGAAACCTAATTCAGTTATTTCACTTCTGTTCTTCAAGGATTTAAACACTGCTAGGATTTCTTTCGTTTTGTTTTGTTTTTTATTTTTATGCGGTGTTAGGTTTTTTTCCTGTCTATAAGTAGATGATTATTATACTATTATTCTACTAGCAATGACTAGAATAAATTGAATAATATAAATAAAAATGTAGGCGGGTGTAACAATGTGCGTTCATGGTTAATATCTGATAGGAAAGTCATCTCACTGGATCATCGGAGATCTCAGGAATTGTTCTGACCATGTAGTTTCGATAAATTTTCAGACTACGATTAGCGTTATCGTTTAATTGGCTCTAAAATTTCATCTTTGGGGGATTTTGCTAAATGTGTAACTTGCATCGTATCAAATTGCATAGACTTGCGTTCACTGAGTTTGTTTAAAATGTAGGAGAATGGGGAACTAAGTGAAATGGCGGGGCACAGTGAAATATTCAAATATTTACTCTGCTTTTAGCTCCACCTATCTAGTACTATTTTAATTATTTCGTAACACATGTAGTATATTCCAGTCA
Source organism: Uloborus diversus (assembly GCF_026930045.1). Classification (NCBI taxonomy): domain Eukaryota; kingdom Metazoa; phylum Arthropoda; class Arachnida; order Araneae; family Uloboridae; genus Uloborus; species Uloborus diversus. The sequence continues at coordinate 159,836,828 of NC_072737.1, read as the reverse complement.
AGAAAAAAAAATCTAAAAATAAAAAAATATGATAATAAAAGCAATTTTCAAAAATTGATACTCATATTGTAATATATTGTTGTAAGTCAAAAAATATTTTTTGTCTTATTTAATGATAAAGACTTTGTTATTAACATCTGAAATATTAACTTAGACATACTAGTATTCATTGCAGCATTTATTTGCGTAATATTAAGCTTATTTGCAATTTAACTGGTTTGTACAGTTAGTCAAGTATATACCAGGCAAAGTGAAATAATTCATATCGTTTGCTTATTCAGTCCTTACGTATTCATTTTATTCACTAATTTATTTTTTCTCTTGTATTAACTTATTTATTTAATTATATATTCGCTTATTTCTTCATCTCCTTTTCATTGATTCGTTCATTACTTTATTTACTCATTTATTTGAACGAGAATATTCTTGATGATTAAATACAAAGTATTTCAATTAAAAATAAAATTCATTTTTCAGTTTGCACTTTGAAATAAAAAAAGTGAAAATTTCCCATCTGTTCTTAGAGGTACAAACTTACTGCCAAAAATGAAAAGTAATGTTTCAATGCAATTTTATTATAAAATACATTGCTCTTTCTCACTAGCGCAGCCAGAAATATCTTCTGTTTTTTGATCAAAAATACCTACCGGAGTGGGTTTTTTTGGTGAAAAATACGGGTTTTGGATTAAAAAAATACCAATTGGAGGGGATTTTTTGATAAAAAACACCTTCTGAATGTTTTTTTTAAAATCAAAACTGCCCTTTCATATGCATAAACTACTGTATTAGAATTTGCATTTAGGTTAGAACAATGGCTCTGGGGGGGGGGTGCTTTCACCCCCCCCTTTGCTGCGCTACTGCTCTTTCCTTATTAACCGTAATTTTCAGAAAAAAATTTCAGTTTGTTTATTTTGAAAAAAGTAAGTTATCTTAACTTTCCCCCATATTACCCTACTTCAAAATTCTTTGAGGATTGTTTCGTACATTTATTGCTCTGATCATGTGCTTTCTATTATTTTGCAGATTCAGTTTAGCGATGTCCTTTAATTGGCTCTAAAATGTCATTTTTCTGGGGTTTTTGGATGTGTAACTTGAATCGTATTAAGTTGCATTGACTTGCGTTCTTTGATGTTTTTCAAACTGCACTTTAAAAAGTTTTAAGGATTTTTTGCGATATTTATGATTTCTAGAAACCTGCCGCTAGACTTCAAAGATAAATGAATTTGTGATTACAGTCTTATGTCCTATCATCATGTAAAATATAATTTAGAAATTTTGAAATTGTTCTGAGGATGGTTAAACACATTTTGGACTTTCTTTTATTTGTTTATATGTGGTTAGTTTTCCTTGGATGTATTATTTACTTGATAGAAATTTTAATAGCATCACCTGAAATAAGTTTAAGATCGTAATTAGAAAAAAAAAAGTATCGTTTGTTTATGTTGAAATAACTGGAGATCTCGGGAATGGGATTGTTTCCTTCAGTCAAAAGTACTACTTTTAGTCACTGAAATAGATAGAATAAGCAAAAAAAAAAAAATAACATGGACCCAGAAAAAAAAAACTTTCATTTTCCCAACTGTTATTTTTTAATAATTTTTTAAAAATGTCCGATTTTTGAAACAAGGCGTGATCTTGATGACGAGCCACAAATGATGCAACTTTGCCGCATCTTTCTACGCGTTTTCCACGGTATGATAATCTAGAAGCGAATGAAATATTTCGCTCTATGCTTGCCAGCAACAGTATCGTTGCCAATACACGTGAGTAAAGATGCGAATTAAATATTTTTCTCTGTGAATGGCAACACTAAATGGCATTTCATCATTTGTGATGTCATCGGCAGAAGCGTAAATACTGAAAGCGCAAATATTTAGGTATTTTTTTAAAAACATTAAACTTAAATTATTTAAAAAATGGTTAGATCCTATCATTTTAAGCATGCTCTTTCAGAAAAAAATTCTTAAATTTTGGAAACGACCCCATTGTTCTGACCATGTAGTTTCGATTATTTGAATATTAAGAATAGAGTTATCCTTTAGTTGACTCTAAAATTTCATCTTCTGGGAATTGTAAAATCTAAAGCTTTAAAATAAAAAATGCTGTCATCTATGTTTTCAGTACTTTTTATTTTAAAATCCAACTCCACAGTAATTGTACGGCAAAAACGAACGAACGTCGTTAAATATTAAAATTTCGATCGTCTCGTTTTCTTATTCAATTTACTGTAAAACGTTCTCTCTTCTTAGTGTTAGTGGTTCATTTTTACAGTTTCCCATATTCTTAACAGTCTACAGGTAGTGAAACAAAATTTGGATTTTTTAATGCTTTGATTACATTTATTTAGTCTTTCATCCACTTATTATATGCAGTGCAATAAATTCATTTGCATTTCACTGAAATGAACTTCAGATTATAAACAAAAATAGACAAGTGTCACATTTAATCAGTTAAATTACGGAGGAGTTTGAAAATAATTTGCTAGCATACCGTCGTCTTAAAGGAACAGTGCAATATCTTACTGTTATTCCTGGGATTAGATATACACTTAGACACACATACCTGGGATGTTAAAAAAATCCTGAAATTTTACAGTAAAAGTTACTGGCATCCATGTTGCCAATAAATTAACGTAAAATCCAATATTACTGAAAAATTTTACGGTAGAATAAACAAGAATTAAAAAACGCAACATGCGAGCAGCAGGTCGATCTCGGGACCATCGGATTTGCAAACGGCTTTGCTGCCCACCTTACGAGTTGGGACGCATCGAATGAGTGGAAATACGGTGTCATCTGCTTCGCACCGTAAGTCACGTGGTGTATCAATTGGCACTGCAATCGTTATTATTATTATTTTTTTTTTTTTTTGGTACGATTTACTGCAATTTTTTTCTGTATTGTAAACACTCCATTTTACAGTAATATTGACCATAAAAGCTTCCTAAATTTTTAACAGTGTATCTTACTGCTGCTCCGAGGCAACAATATTTTGTCTAGTTACATTGTCCATGCGTAAAGTGTTAAATGGCATGAATAAATTAGTTTAAAGGTGTATCCATAGCGCATCAAATGTGATATAGTACAAAACGAGGGATAGTTACAGATCTAGCTTTTCATTGCAGCAGATTTACAATTTCTTTTTTAATGTCAGCAAATCTCAAGTTAGTCCGCTTGCTCCACAGTTGCGTAAATTGTTATGTACATTTATAATCATTTCAACACCAGCAGTGTCAGGGCTGAGATAGGATTTCGTACTTTTTTATTTCGTCTATTCTCTTTGTCTCCGAAGAAAAGATGTTCCAAGAAAATGCATTCAAAAGTGTTTTACGACTTTCAAATATTCTTCAGTAATGGGGTCGTTTCCAAAATTTTAAAAGTATTTTTTTCTGAAAGAGCATGCATAAAACAAAGAATCTGACCATTTTTTAAATAATTTCTTTAAGTTTAATAGTTTAAAAAAAATACTTAAATCGGTGCTCTTTCATCGTTTAACGCTTGAAATGTCATTCAGTGTTGCCATTCACGGTACAAAATATTTAATTCGCATCTTTACTCACGTGTATTGGCAACGATATGGTTGATAGCAAGCGTAGAGCGCAATTGTAATTCGCTTCTTGGTTATCATAACGTGGAAAAGCGGTAGAAAGATGCGGCAAAGTGTATTATCTGTGACGTCATCAAGACCTCGCCTTGTTTCGAAAATCGGACATTTTAAAAAATAAATTTAAAAAGAACTGTTGGGAAAATGAAATTATTTTCTGGGTCAATGTTATTTTATTTTTTTTTTGCTCATTCTATCCATTTCGAATGACTAAAAGTAGTACTTTTGACTGAAGGAAACCACCCCATTCTAAGGAGAAAATGATTACAGCGCAAAAACTTAGATAAATAAATTTAAATTAAACTAGAATTAAGAATATCAACTAATAGAATACATTTCTCAATTACGAAACTATGTATTTGATATTTTGAAACTGTTCTGTGACTGCTATTCCTCAATATTATACGCAAATGTTGTCTATCATTTTACAGAAAAAAATTATTATTTTACATCTCAGTGAATTGAATTATTCGTCAAATGAATTGAATATATGTAATCAGGTTCCTTTGATGATCTTATGTAATAAGTTTCATTTAGATTTTGTTTTGTCGTCAAAATTATTTCTTGTTGAATGCCGTCTTTCAATTATCTCATCTAACAAAAGAAATGGTTTAAGGCGAAATAACAATCACGAGACACAAGAAAAACATTACAAATACATAAAATACAGTACACGAGCCACAACTTAATACAACTTGAGTAAACCTAACTGATACTTTTTTACCTACACTGCAGCAGCATGCAGCAGCTTTTACTATATCATCAAAAATATCAAGCATGGACGCACTTTCTTTTCCCGAGCGGAATCTAACTAAACTAGTTCATCCTAAACATTTCTAGCCAACCATACTCAAGACCAGAGTTTGCATGCGCTCATTGGAACTGCTATTCTTGCATTCCAAGCATTTCAATAAGGATTCAAAATTCTGATCTAGATTCAAATGATGCTTTAATTTATTTAACTCTCTACTGCCCGTCGTGACTCTGAGATCGCATTAAACTTTTATATTTCCCTACAGGAGCGCTATTTCTTTGTTGACCTGTGGGAATTGATTGGTACAATATGACATCTTTAGAATGGGGTTGTTTCCTTCAGTCAAAAGTAGTAATTTTAGTCTCTGAAATTGATAAAATAAGCAAAAAAAAAAAAAAAATAATTTGAATTTTGACATCTTGGATTCACATAATGTTTTTCGCAATCACGAGTGTGTATATAGGCGTGTGTGTTTGTGTGTGGGGGTATGTGTTTGTGTGTGGGGGTTATGTGTATGTGTGTTAGACATGTGTGTTTGTGTCTGTGTGCTGGCATAAGTGTGTGGGTAGTTGTGTGTATGGATGTGTGTGTGTGGGAGGGGGTATGTGTATATAGGCATATGTGTTTGTGTCTGTGTGCAGGCATGAATGTGTGGGTAGTTGTGTCTATGTGTGTGTGTATGTTTTTGTGTGTGTATGTGTGGGTGTCTGTATGTATGCGTGTGTGTATGTGTTTGTATGTGCGTATGTGTTTGTGTATGTGTGTGTATGTGTTTGTGTGTGTGTGTGTAGTTGTGTGTGTATGCGCGTGTGTGTAGGACATGTATGCAACCTGGAGAGGGCTTCCGCTATAGGAGCAGCATCGTGAGGAGCCCGTCGACGGTGATGGTGCGGAGGGTGGCGGTGGGAAAAAATCAAAGGAACGTCAAAAACAGTCAAATGAGAACAATAAGCAATCGTGATTGCTCAAAAAAAAATAATAATAATAATAACATTGACCCAGAAAATTCTTTCATTTTCCCAACAGTTATTCTTTAATTAATTTTTTTAAGTGTCCGATTTTTCAAACAAGGCGTGGTCTAGATGACGTCAAAAATGATGCTTTTTGGCGCATCTTTGTACCGCGTTTTCATGTTATGATAATCAAGAAGCGAATTAAAATTGCGCTGTACGCTTGCTATCAACCATATCGTTGACAATACACGTGAGTAAAGATGCGAATTAAATATTTTGCTCTGTGAATAGCAACAAAGAATGGCTTTCATCATTTGTGATGTCATCAGCAAGAAATGTACACAATGAAAGATCATCGATTTAAGTATTTTTTTAAAAATATTAAACTTAAACAAATTATTTAAAAAATCGTTAGATCCTATGTTTATAAGCATGTTCTGTCAGAAAAAAGCATGTTCTGTCAGAAATGTAAACAATAAAAGTTCATCAATTTAAGTATTTTTTTAAAAATATTAAATTTAAACAAATTATTTAAAAAATGGTTAGATCCTATGTTTTTAAGCATGTTCTTTCAGGAAAAATTACTTTTAAAATAATGGAAACGACCCCATTAGGTAGATGACTGAAACATGTTAATATTTCGATCAATGCACTATAGACCTATTTTGAAAATTTATAAAAAAATGATAACCGAAATCTACCCTTTGTGGGTTACATCCATTCTTCTTTAGCATTTTATGCTTATAGATGTTAGTAAACAAAAATTTTAAACAGTGTATGGTTGCAATAAATTAAATTCACAGTTTCGCAGCTTACAAGAAGAGTGGGACCGATTGGTGGAAAAAACTTTACTTACACAAGATATGCGTTGTTTTGAGGTATAAAATTAATCCATCATATGTTATTTAAAGGAAACAGTACAGAACTAAGACATCGATAAAATTTTAATTTCACATTAAATTCGGAAATTAAAAACAAAAAAACCACCTAATATCCTCTGCGCAGCAGAGATAAGTAACGAGGATAATGAATTGCGATTCGGTTAGAAATTGTTTATCTAAACCTTTCCCTCGACACAAAGCAAGCCCTTCAATTTCTCATTTTTAACAAAGACTTCAAGACGTCTCAGGCGAAACCGTCAAAGAATTTTAATGATTTTCTCAACATGGATTAATTCCCTGTCACAAGGGAGAAAAGGAGAGACTTCTTTGTATGGGCATCGGACTAATCCTCTTAAAACAAAGCCATCTTTCCACTACTCCAAAACCATAATACCCTCGTCTTATCTACCTCAAAACATCCATCTAAGGCCTGTTTTCCTACTTATTCTCCAATTTCCTTTGGATAATCTGGGATGTTTGGGCCAGATACTGTCCATCAAGGCATTAGCGTAACGCCCTTCCTTTCACTGGACCCCGCCCCGTGTCGCCCAATTCGGAAGCAATATGAGTGAATCGGTTTGTCTCAGCGATAACATTTGGTTAAGTTAGCGTAAAAGGGTTGTGTTTGTAGTGATAGAGCCGTCCAATGCTCAGACGTTGCAAGATTTGCGAATATAACTTGATTCGTAGTGTGAGGAATTCAAAGAAAATATTTTTTCCAAAATGCGAACCATGTTTAAATGGTTCATGATGAAAGTTCAATTTTCATTTCATTTCTAAAGAATGCTTTATTTGAGGCGCTTAGTATCAAATCCAACTCACGGAAAGTGTTGGTAAAGTAATGCTTTTTGATTCATTTTAAAAGAAAAATAATACACTCAATCACACACGCGAAAAAACACGATTTGACTAAAACAAATTACTTAGAAAAAATCGCTAACGTATTTGCGAAACAAACTCAACACAATAGGGTCATTCCATGTCAAGTGATCCAAAGTTTTTTCCCTCACCATTTTGTATTTCTTTGAAATTTGGCTCATCAATTGTACCCTTTGAGGTAATCAAAAGTCCAAATTTTTAGATTTTTATCACTATTATTTTTTTATTTATGTCACTTTGATTTTTCGAAAAACCCTCTTTTTTTCATGGACGCTTGAACATAAAATGGACAATAACTCAGCACCAAATATAGATGGAAAGATTTGGTAAAAAGCATTTTAAAGTACATTAATTGCTGTTTAATGGGATATGCAACATAACTTATTTCAGAAAAATTTTAATTTTTAAAAAATGAAATTTAAATTTAAAATTTAAATTTCTCAGAAAAGGTATAATGAATTTTTTTCAAAAAATTCCCTAACATTTGTGTGTATTTTATCTTTATTTGTTCAAAGTTTCAAGTTGGGATCTCAATTGAATCATATTTTTATGAATTTTAAAATAAAATTTGACTTATGAAATAATGACATTTTTCCGATTTTAACTAGTTAAATATGGGGTTTTCTTACTAGGGATGGTCTAGTAAGTAGTAATTGATCATGTCGATGCTTGAAATGAGCTGACATGAATTTGCAGATCAGTACCCCCCCCCTCCGCCACACAACCACTATATATATATATATATATATATATATATATATATATATATATATATATATATATATATATATATATATATATATATATATATATATATATATATTCATTTATTCAAAACTGTATTAAAAAAAAAGCTGGCTCGTAAGAGTTACAATCATAATAAACTGGGACGCACGCTACTAAACATCAGTAGTGAATAAGGCTTATAAATGGGGAGGGGGGGCAGGGTCATAAAAGCTTAAAGTCAGAAAAGCTTTAACAAACAAATAGAACCACTTATTTGCAGCTTTTTTTTTCTATCGGAAAGTGGGACGGTACGGGGGAGGGGGGGGGGGAGCAATCTGGGTCGAAGCTTAACAACATGGAAGGTTATGCTCAAACTAACGAAAAATTTTTTGCTCTATAACGGCTTTTAATATATGTATAAATAGATCTCGCTGCTTTGCTCTCCTTTACTACTGATATTAAAAGGAAAACTAGCATTAAAGAAAAGAAAAAAAAGCTGCACTCCAAATATTGTAGAAAGGCAGTTGGTTTTATGCAGACAGACATATGATCTGATACTTAGAATTATTTTTAGTTAAGTGTGAAAAGAATGGAACAACACGGGGGAAACAATCCTATTTTCCTTGATCTTGGGGCAAACTATTTCTTTCCTCCCTCCAAAATTGAAAGTTGGTACAGGAGTAGGGGATGAAATGAATCATAACTTTCCTTATCAGATAATGAATTAATCAAGTACACTTTGTGAAGTTCGGATTGAAAAAGAAACACTTGGTCTGGAAAAAAACAAAAGCATCAGGTGATGCGTGATACTAGAATAGTTTTAATCGTATGGGTGGGGGGGGGGGGTAATGTACTTCGTCTTGTTTTAAAGAAGAACATTTACCAGCTTTTAATATGTTTTCTATCCATTTTGTTTTTATGTTATTCATTGACTTATTTTTCACATTTAAAAAATAGTTTTGAAAAAAAAATAATAGAAGTGGTGAAGGGGGGGGGGCTTTTTTAAAAAAAAAAGAACATCTACCAACTTTTTATAAGTTTACTATTCATTTTGGTTTTTTATTTATTTATATATGTATTTTTTACATTTTGAAAAGTTTTGAAAAAAAAAGATTAAAAGTGGTGGTGGTGGGGGGGGGGGGGGGCTTACCAATCTACAAATTCATGTCAGCTCATTTCAAGCATAGTCATGATCAATTACTACTTACTATACCATCCCCAGTAAGAGAACCCCATATTTAACTAGTTAAAATCAGAAAAATTTCATTATTTCATAATTCAAATTTTATTTAAAAATTCATAAAAATATGATCCCATTGAGATCCCAACTTGAAACTTTGCACAAATGAAGATAAAATACACACAAATTTTTGAGATTTTTTTAAAAAAAAATTCATTATTCCTTTTCTGAAAAAATAAAATTTTAAATTTAAATTTAATTTTTTAAAAATTAAAGTTTTTCTGAAATTAATCATGTTTTATATCCCATTAAACAGCAACTAATGTACTTTAAAATGCTTTTTACCAAATCTTTCTATCTATATTTGTTGCTGAGTTATCGTCCATTTTATGTTCAAGCATCCATGAAAAAAAGAGGGTTTTTCGAAAAATTAAAGTGTCATAAATAAAAAAATAATTGAGATAAAAATCTAAAAATTTGGACTCTTAATTACGTCGAAGGGTACAATCGATGAGCCAAATTTCAAAGAAATACAAAAGGGTGAAGGAAAAATTTCCAAAATTTTGGATCACTTGACATGGAATGACCCAATAGTAAATTGACATTAGAATGGCAGATACACGGAAAGGAAATAGTTCAATAAGCAAAAGTTCAAATTCCAGCATTTTCAAAAGAAAATTGAAACTAAACACTTCTTAAACTTTCACTAATTTCAATTGCAATTCGAATTATAACTGAATTTACGAAAATGCCTTTCGCAATTGGAATTAATAGTGGAACAAATCTGATATACCCCCCTCTTGGCGACTTTTTCCTGTTGGCGCTAAAAAAGCGTCGCCAAGAAAACTATGTATGACGTCATATGTCATACATCGTTCTTAGCGATGCTTTTTTAGCGCCAACAGGAAAAATTCAAATTATGTCATTAATTATTTAATGAAATTAATGCATTAATTTTTTTCCGTTGTTTCTCCGGGATACGAGCCCTCGGTCTCATAGTACTTTCGTAATGAGACCTCGGCTCGCCGGCCCTGCCTCGGTCTCATTACGAAAGTACTATGAGACCTCGGGCTCGCCAGGACCTCGCTGCCGCTCGGTCCGTTATCCCTCCGACTTTTAATATACATCACAGTCGGATATAAGTCACAGATCTCCTCCGTTCAGTATACAATAAAGTCACAGATTTTATGTGAAATTAACACCATTTTTGTGCTACAAAAATGCCAACCAGACCAAAATACAAACTACCAGAAACACACTAAAAACACAATAATTCAAAATATGTTCACTTACCTTTTTTACTTTTCTTTTACTTCCTCACGTGAGGCAGTGCACATATGTTCCGCTCTTAGGGAAATTATCCCATTTTTTATTATCATTACTTTACAAAAATATTTAAATTATGTTTGTTTTGACAAAAAAAATTCCAAAAAAAACAACCTTATTTTACTTGTATTTTGTACTCCACCCAATTAATTTCGCGAATTATTTCCAAAAACTTTACAAACATATCCTCATTTTTGTATTCAAAATTTTTTTTGTATAAATAATAAGCTAAATAAAATTTAAAATCCCCTAATCTATTATATGTTGGTAGAGTACTTTTAACGTGTCTCCATGTGGATTCAATTGTGTTAGTGTGACATTTAGTTTCTGGATCTACAAAATTAAGTTTATGGTTGACTGTTAAATGCTCATACCCCTCCTCCCCCAATGTATCATATGCCCTCCAACAATCGGAGTGCACCGTCGTGCCTGGTAGTATCCATTGCTTAATTGCCAAAAATAGAGTTTCCCTACCCCTATCCCCAACAGCAACCAAAAAAGTTTTCCCCGAACCCCGTTCAACCCCCCCCCCCAAAAAAAAAAACCCATTGTCCCTCAACTGCATGTCCCCGATTATATTTTCTTTTCCCAAATTTAGATTCATCAACTTCAATAACTTTCCCAACCCCCCCCCTATTTGTTCGGATTTTAATTCAATGTAATTTAATATTTCTTCATTAATATAATTTCGCCAATCGGCTAAAGTTTGTGATGAAAAAAAATATTGACTTTCAATATCAGCAGTTTTGGTCCCAATTAAAATCTCATATGTTATCAAAAAAATCTCCTCTATTTTCAACTTGCTAGAACTAAACCATGACCCACTCCTGATCGTTGCTTCTTTTCCACAAACAACACCCCCAATAACCTTTCTACAAAAAAAAAATTAACCCATCTGAACATTTTTTAGTTTTTTTAATTTTCATAACAGAATTACATCTAGAACATAACATTTCATTCTTAAGTAAACCAATTTCCCTTAAAAATTCTAAAAAAACCTCTTTATTTTCAATTAGTTTAAATATAAAAAATCTATTTAGGACTCCTTTACGTCCAAACGTTGGACGACCTGACGAAAAAGAAAAAGAAGATTCATTCAAAAATTTCAATTGATACATTTGGACAACATCACAAACCGAACTCATAATTAAAATAGAAAATTCAACTAAATTAACATTAAAAAACAACAAGAAAAAGAATACTCTAAAATAAAGTTTGAATTGAAACTTTATTTTAGAGTGTTCAACTTAAAATCTCCCTAAGAGCGGAACATATGAGCACCTACCTCCTACCACACAGACACGTGCAAAAAGACAGACTTCGAGAAACTACTTTCCAGCGTTCAAGTTGCAAAACCAGGGTTGCCTAGTTATCGCCTTATTGGCGATTTTCGTATCGAGCGAAAAATTAAAATCTCGCCAAGAGAGGGGCATATCAGAGGAGAGCCTTAATAGTTCTGAATGAAGAATTCATTTGCAACACTAAGTCTATATGCGAACTTGACTATGGATGGAACAGAATGCGCACTAAGAAAGTATCAAGGTTTAAGAAGTCCGGGTCGACGGACCAAAAAATGTTGGATATCTTGCAAGGTATTTCTGTTCCATGTGAATGAAAAGTCACAGAATATCACTTACATCTCGTTTATTTTAAGTTTTACACGAATAATACACGAGTTCAGTTCACACAGGGACCTCTGATCAAAACGAAGCATCTCGTTACGCGCATACACTTCAACTGAAAAAGTAATGAAAAATCTCAACGTCCCTGCATAAATAACTGAAGCGCCCTCTAGAGCAGTGGACTGTATTGGAAAATAATTCTAAACAGAAAGAAACAAAAAACATTTAACGCAGCGTGAACAAAGGGACCCGATGGGAGGTCTCTTTGACCTCCGAAAAATGTCCTTCGGTGACGAATTTTATCTGACGATTTGTCAAATTTGGGGATATAATTGCAATTTTTAAATGCCCGAAGGTATCTATTCATTATATGTACTTAATGGTGGGCAATCGTGTTTTATCATTCGGCCCAATTTGCAGTTCGGTCAGGGAAATTAAGAATTATCTCCCTCCTAAAAATGTAAATTAAAGGCGCCCCTGTCTGCAAACGTAATTTGTCCATGAGATTTTTTTATCTTTGGTTTACGAATTTATATTTTGTTCTTTCTCCTTCCTTTTACAAAAAAGGAAGTATTGCATTCGCGATACTTTTTCACTCAAAATTCGGCCTTAATTTCCATTTTACTCACCCTTGAATTAATGTTGAGTTTTTCTTTTCAACCCAACCACACGCGGATAGGTGCCTTAGAACGTATAAACACCTGAAATATCCATTTTGACATTAACCGAGTTAATTACAACGACTTTTCTCGTGACATCCGTATGTGCGTATATATGTATGTGCGGATATGCGTATGTATGTCGCATAACTCAAGAACGGTATGTCCTAGAAAGTTGAAATTTGATACGTGGACTCCTAGTGGGGTCTAGTTGTGCACCTCCCTTTTTAGTTGCATTCGGGTGTTTCTAAAGGGTTCTTTTTCCCCTTTTTGGGGGGGAAATCATTGTTAATTTCGATTGATACTCAAGTGGTGTTATAATTTGGCGGACACTTGGTGATGTATCGCCAATCCTTTGGTCGTCAAGTTTTGTCGCCAACTTGGCGACAAACTTGGCGGATTTTTTTTTAAAAATCTGGTTTCAATTTGGCCACTTTTGGTGATATTTAGAGAGTAAACTATTGAATCACATTAAAATTGCCAATAATGTGAAAATGACATTAAAGTGGAGTAAAAGGAAGTCATGTGATGCACAAATCAGCTCGTTTAAATTAGTTCCATTGTCTAATTGTGTAACCATAAAAATAATTTGATCTGTCCTGGCTTAGAAAAAAAAAACGGTCTGTTTGTTCTTAATTTACATTCCAACTAAATTTATGTAGTAATTAAATTTTATGCTATGTAATAGCCTGTGTAATATACAAGTAAGATGATTATTATACTATTGTTAATGTTTCCTGTACATTTTCAAAGTGGACATTTTTACTAAAAGCAAAGTTTAAACTGATTTTGATGTAATACTGGTTTTTGACAGCGGATATTCGTTTTAAGGCTTTGTGGTGTTATCACACCTCAAAGCCTTAAAACAAATATCATCTTCAACAAATAGCATCTTTAAAGAAAGTGCCTGATTGTAAAAGAAAAACAGTTTTTAAAATTAATGAATTGAGTTGGTTTTGAAACTAAGGACATCAATGGAAGGGGACATTATTTTTTGTGCTTGGATTACTGTTTAACAGATTTCTCAACGACAAAATTTGGTTAAGTTAAAGTACAAACGTTGTGTTTATAGTAATAGAGCCGTCTACTGTATATTAGTTGTAAGATTTGTAAACATAATTCACATAATTTAGTAAAATTGAAAATAGATAATCATTTTTGACCCACGTGAAAAAATTATATTTCATCTTAAATTGGAGTTAAAAGGAAGTTATTATTAAATTTTCAAAAGTATAAGCTTTCTATGAAGACCTGATGGTGCAGAAGGGGTGATCAATCTGCATGCACTGGGAAAGTTGAACGAAACATTTGACATGAACACATTTTAAAGAACTTACCAGGCAACTTTGGCTCTGGGATCCTTCTATGGCTCGAATTGAGAAAAAGATTCTTCGTTCTCTGTAACCTTGAGGAAATAATTTTTAAACATATTTTGACATAATCCGTTCGAGAGCAGCCTCAAGGCCTGACTACCAAGCAGTTTGATAGGTCTTAACAAGGAGTAACACTATTGTTTTGTATTCCTGGTATTAACTTGTGTCTAAATAACCTCTTATACTTTTATGTGTCGAAGAAGTTCTGTATGAGCTAAGAGTTTGTTCAGTACCTATTTATGAACACAGTTCAGTAATTTATCTAGTAACATTTATTTATGTTCAGGTTTTTATTTTAAAAATTCACAATAACAGCATATCTCATAACCTAAAAATTACGATCTATTTTGGCCCACATAAAAACTTGAGAAACTCTGTCAACGAGATTTGGAAAATAAAGGAAAAGCTAAAAGTAAAACTCTAAACAGGAAAAACATAAGAAAAAGCAAGGAATTTTAAGCAACGGATTAACAGAGCGATTACAAACTCAAAACCTCAGGGCTCAGTTATATAGCTTTTATTATAGAAGATGAAAAAAACTAAAAGTTGCAGGGGAGACTTTGAAAATGTTGATCCAGTTGCATCTACTTAAAAATTTTGTTAAGTTTGTTGGAAAGTTTACGGAATTTCGTTATTGTAGATTGGAATGAGCTCAGGTATTCAGGGATAACTGTTCATGCGAGAGAAAATGGAACTAATGTTGAGAGTATGGAACGCAGCAAAAAGTTTTGGAAGTGACCAAAAATTTTGGATCCTTTGTATTGCGAATGGTGATATCTTGATAAAATTATTCAATCTCCAAAACTAATGAAAAGACGACTTTTATTTGTCAGTAATTTCTGAACCAAAAACTAGGTATGGACACAACTTTTTAAATTTTTTAATTTTTTCTTAAAACAAATATCAGTGAGTTAAACCTCTTGAAAAATACATTTTTCTTTCAAATAAATACTTTTTCCAATGAACACACGTCTTTATTTTGCTCTGGCTAATTTACAATGATTTATAATAGGGAAAACCACTTTGGGCCAAAGTAACCCAAACGTAAGGGTAACATTGGGCCAAATACAAAACTTTAAAAAAGGACAATAAAACTTTCAGACAAGGTGATCCAAGGTCGAAAATTAAATTAAGGTAACTTTAGATGTGTAAAAAAGGTTTCGACAGCTTGGAAATGTGAGTAGTTACAAAATTATTGAGAAAATATGAGAAAAGTTTCAAAATGTGGATCAAAGTAGCCTGCAATTACAGGAGTAAAAATATTGCTGGGTAGGTAGCACTGCAAAATGTATAAAATACTTTATTGTTTCACTGTGCCTCACTTTTTCACTTTGTTCTACAATTCCATACTACTATAATTGCTTCTTATACTCGTATTCACAGTATTTTGATACCCTTATTAAATAGTTTCGACACAAAATAAACAGTATTTCATCTTTTTTTGAGCAATCACGGTTGCTTATTGTTCTCACTTGACTGTTTTGATGTCCTTTGATTTTATTTTCCCACCGCCACCCTCTGCAGCATCACCGTCGACCGGGTCCTCACCATGCTGCTCCTATAGCGAAAGCCGTCTCCAGGTTGCATCCATGTCCTACACACACGCGCATACATACACAACTACACACACGCACGCACACACACACACAAACACATACACACACATACACCTACACACATACACATACACACACACAAAAACATTCACACATACACACAACTACTCACACATTCATGCATACATACAGACACCTACACATACACACACATACACATGCCCCCACATACACACATTCATACACACAACTACCCACACACTTATGCCAGCACACAGACACAAACACACATGCCTACACACACATACACATACCCCTACACACAAACACACATACCCCCCACACACAAACACACACGCTTACATACACACACTCGTGATTGCGAAAAACATAATTTAAATTCAAGATGTCAAAATTCAAATTATTATTATTATTTTTTTGAAATTTTTGAAGTACGAGGAAATGTATATATTTATAACATTTTGATGTAAAATTAACTCTACAGAAAATATAAGCGAGCTATTCTGGCAGCTTTGTGAAACATCATAGCTCCAGTCCTGCTTTATTTACCAGAATGTGAATAAAACTTCACGTTCAGTTATCATTACCAGAGACATAAAAGTCTTAGTTTGTAATTCCGGAGCTGCAAGCGTACACTTAGCTTATGTCAACTTAATTTTATCTATTAACATCGCATCTCATTTTCTTCTTCCAGACGCAAAAGGACTCCATTAGCGTTCCGATTTCAGCTGATTTAATTCTGTATGTAAATGCGCGATAGATATTTATCCCGTATTCGGGAGCTCATTTTATGCGCCATTCTGCAAAATACCCGAGGGGAGTGATTTCAGTGAAACGCTATATTCTCCGGGTGAATAGAACGAATTTGCTCTAAAAGTGACTTAATTGAGAAGTTGGGGGAATTATGATAAATTATGTATAGGAAGTTTAATGGAGATGATTACTTCTTTAGGTGGATGAATTACGTTTGATGTTGATTTCATGTGACACATGATTAGTATATCAAAGAAGTGTTTGTCTTTTTACTTCCTATTACAAAAAAGGAAGTATTGTATTCGCGAAAAAATTTTCACTCAGAAATCCGCCTTAATTTCCATTTTGCTCGCCCCCGAACGAATATTGATTTTTTTTTCAACCCAACCGCACGTGGATACATGCCTAAGAACGTATAGACACCTGAAGAATCCATTTTGACGATCCCCGAGTTAATTACAACGAGTTTTCTCGTCACGTTCGTATGTATGTGCGTATATGCGTATGTATGTCGCACAACTCAAGAACGGTATGTCCTAGAAAGTTGAAATAGGTACATAGACTCCAAGTGGGGTCTAGTTGTGCACCTTCTCTTTTGGTTGCATTCAGATGTTCTAAAGGGGGTCTTTTACACCTTTTTGGGGTAAAATCATTGTTAATTTCAATGCAAAATCAAGCGGTGCTATAAGTTGGCAAATACTTGGCAGTATATCGCCAAGCTTTTGGTCGCCAAGTTATGTCACCAAACTGGCGACAAATTTGGCGTTTTTTTTTTTTTTTTTTTTTTAAATCTGGTTTCAATTTGACCATATTTAGAGAGTTAACCATTGAATCACATTAAAACTGCCAATACTGCGAAAATGTATCTGTATGAAACGTTTTCTTTGCTTCGGTTCGCAACAGACTTGGGGTGAAAATATTCAAAGTTTTCTTTGCTCACTGTGAGGCTTCAAATTGGACTAAAAGGAAGTCGTGTGATGCACACATCAGCTCGTTTTATTTTTTCTTTTGCAGTGAGGCTTCAAATTGGACTAAAAGGAAGTCGTGTGATGCACACATCAGCTCGTTTTATTTTTTCTTTTGCAGTGAGGCTTCAAATTGGACTAAAAGGAAGTCGTGTGATGCACACATCAGCTCGTTTTATTTTTTCTTTTGCAGTGAGGCTTCAAATTGGACTAAAAGGAAGTCGTGTGATGCCCACATCAGCTCGTTTTATTTTTTCTTTTGCAGTGAGGCTTCAAATTGGACTAAAAGGAAGTCGTGTGATGCACACATCAGCTCGTTTTATTTTTTCTTTTGCAGTGAGGCTTCAAATTGGACTAAAAGGAAGTCGTGTGATGCACACATCAGCTCGTTTTATTTTTTCTTTTGCAATCTACTGATACCTGTAAAAGAAATGGCTGCCATGTTCTTTTTTCGTTTATGTATCCCACTTTTTGATAGTTATAAAGTAAGTTATGATGAGCACAATCTCTTAAAATTTTAATTGAAGAAAGCGTTTTGGCACAGTTATTTTTATCGCCTGACTGAGATACAGATAGTGTTATTTTCAAGCCACAAAGAAAAATAGTTTCTACTTTTAATATAGCACATGCTTTGTTTTGACGAAAAAGTATTTATTTGCTACAGTTTATTTAACATTTAAAATATCTTTATCTACTTTATCTTTACTAATAATAAAGCTGAAAGACTGTCTGGATTTCTGTCCGTATCTCTGTGACGCGTATAGCGCCTAGACCGTTCGGCGGATTTGCGTGAAATTTGGCACAAAATTAGTTTGTAGCATGGGGGGGGGAGTGCACCTCGAAGCGATTTTTTGAAAATTCGATTTTGTTCCTTTTCTATTGCAATTTTAAGATCATTTTCCGGAGCAAAATTATCATGAGATGGACCAGTAAATTACCAAGTTATCATAACGTGGAACCATTACATGGACAAGCGAAATTGGCGAGAAATTTATCATACATAATTTGTAAATATACTGGTGAACCAAAAGACCTTTTAATTTTCTACTACGGGCAAAGCCGTGCGTGTACCACTACTATTTAATAAGCCAAAAAGGAATAACCTAGTCGTTATTAGCGTAGTTAAACGTAATATGTATTTACTTTTCGAATTATTTTACTACTTTGCTTCTAAAGACATGTGTATGTTATATACGGTTTTATCCCTTGAAATATTAAATATTTTACCGTCATTCGGCAGGGTTACTGCTCCTAATCAAGACTGCACTGTCGCCTAAACTAGGGGTTCTCAGCCGCTGGTCCGGCATACTGGAACCGGTTCCTTAATAAATTTCACCGGTCCTTGGAATATTTTATATGTCCGTGTTAAACAATTTTAAAAATAAAAATTGTTATTCTTGATTTTTGACATTACATTTTTTTTTATAAATGTCATTATTTTAAGAACTAAAATCTAGAATTTTGCGCCTGAGGGAAGGGAACACTTGAATAAAACTATTTTGTGTTTCATTATTTTTTCACTTAATACCACAGTATTAGGATATTAAAATTTCTTTTAACGGCACATAAATTGGCAAATAGGTCAATAATAATAAAAAAAAAACAGTTCTTAAACAAACTTGACCGGTCCTTGGAAGCTTTATGTCTCCGTGTTAAACAACTTTCCCTATCAAAAATATTTAAATTAATATTTGGTATTGTATTTTTTCAAAAATATCATAATTTTAGAAACTTTAATCTATAATTTTGCCCTTGAAGGGGGAAACACTTGAATAAAAATGCTTTGTGACCAATTATTTTTTACCTAACGACATCATTTTAGGATATCAAACTTTTTTTAATCAGGAAAATTTGTTAATGAAAGAAAGGCCACTATTTCTAACTCGCTTTGTATCGTGTGTGACACGACCACTTGAAACGCACACACACTTACTTTCCTAATTTTCAATATAACCCAAATTTATCTTCTCAACTAATAATAAAGCTGAAAGTCTGTGTGTCTGGATCTCTGTTACACGCGTAACCCCTAGATCGTGCTGCAGATTTTCATGAAATTTGGCACAAACCATTTCCGTAGTATAGGGATAAGCACCTCGAAGCGATTTTTCGAAATTTCGATTTTTTTCCCTTTTTATGTTCCAATTTAAAGAACATTTTACCGAGCAAATATCATAACGTGGACGAACAAATTACCATAACGTGGACTAGCAAATTACCATAACGTGGACGAACAAATTACCATAACGGGGACTAGCAAATTACCATAACGTGGACGAACAAATTACCATAACGGGGACTAGCAAATTTCCATAACGTGGACGAACAAATTACCATAACGTGGACTAACAAATTACCATAACATGGACGAACAAGTTACCATAACGGGGACTAGCAAATTACCATAACGTGGACGAATAAATTACCATAACGGGAACTAGAAAACTACCATAACGTGGACGAACAAATTACCATAACGTGGACTAGCAAATTACCGGACGAGCATACTACGGAACATGTGCGAGCAAATGAACATAGCAAATTGGCGAGAAATTCATCATCCATTATTTGTGAATATACAGGCGAATCAAATGAACTTTTAATTTTCCACTACGGGCAAAGCCGTCCGGGTACCGCGCTAGTCAACCATGGTACCTAAAATGGAAAATACGGAAAAGACTAGTAGCTTAAGCATGCGATGCAATTTTTATTCCAACCCTAAGCTCCCTGCTCACTAGAAAGACGAACTGAGCAGAATGGACTGATCATTTCCTGCGATTAATGAGATGTGGGTGAGACAAAAAGCGCGTCTTCGTGAGATGACGGAAGTTGAGTCTTCCACAATGGGAGCTCTGCTCAGTGGGTGAACTAATCGAACTTACGGGAAAGAAACAAGGTATCTGCTTCACTTGAACTTACACCAAAACTTCTTTCATACTTGAGGTCGCATTGCTTTGTTATATCGATAGTTAAATTTAATGAGTAACTTTTACTATGTTTAGGATGTAGAGTTTTACTGCGAGAGTTGAATATTATAAAATATGAATCTTAAAATACATATAAGACAATGAGAAGCAAGGGATTGTAAGTAAACTTTAAAAAAAAATAATTTGAATTTTGACCTCTTGAATTCAAATTATGTTTTTCGCAATCACGAGTGTGTGTGTGTGTATGTAGGCATGTGTGTTTATGTGTGCGGGGGTATATGTGTTTGTGTGTAGGGGTTATGTGTATGTGTGTGTGTAGGCATGTGTGTTTGTGTCTGTGTGCAGGTATGAGTGTGTGGGTAGTTGTGTGTATGAGTGTTTGTGTGTGGTGGGGAATGTGTATGCGTCTGTAGGCATATGTGTTTGTGTCTGTGTGCAGGCATGAGTGGTTGGGTAGGTGTGTGTGTGTGTAGGTATCTGTATGTATGCGTGTGTATGTATGTGTTTGTGTATGTGTGTGTAGGTGTATGTATGTGTATGTATGTGTTTGTGTGTGTGTACGTGCGTGTATGTATGCGTGTAAGTGTAGTATATGGACGCAACCTAGAGACGGTTTTCGCTATAGGAGCAGCATCGTGAGGCGGCCGGTCGACGGTGATGCTGCAGAGGGTGGCGGAGGAAAAATAAAATCATAGGACATCAAAACAGTCAAATGAAAGCAATAAGCAATCGTGATTGCTCGAAAAAAAAAAACTGAAAAATTAAACAAATGAAGTAGCATAAGCATAAGTACAAGCAAAGACCACCCAACACATTGCGGTTGCTAGAAATACCAGTTGCACTCTTGTTAGTCTGAAATAGCCATAATGGAGCTTGGAATCGAAAACCTCGCGTAGATACCTACTGATATTTCCCTACCAGTTACCTTGACTTCATTATGTGGGGCAGCACCTTGTTTTTGAGCCCCTCATGCGTGCGAAAATTTAAGGTGATCTGCAGTTGTGAAAGTTTTCAAAATTATTTTTCAAAAACTATTTGTTTTCTTCTTGCTTCTGGCCATTTTCAAACTGGAGAATCTGCAAATAGCTTCGCTATAAAAGAAGTGATTAAAAATGTCGTACGTCATTGTCTCTAGGACCATTCTCGAAAAAATGTCCCACGCATAACGCTAAGTTTTTTATTTTTTTCCAGCTAAACAAAGCCTTCAAAAAATAATGCTGTTGGGGAATATTACATGCTTTAACCCTAGAGAAGTCGCGTTTCCTTTTGTTACGCTAGTGCTCGCGGTTCTGTCGCGTAATGTAACAATAATTTCATCCAGAACTAAATGAGCTTATTTTTTTCGCGTCAACTTCGATTTCTCAATATCATCCGCATATATCTCTCCACTGCCTTAACCTCTGAAAAATTTCACGTATAACATTTTACAAGTAAAACTAACTTTCGAACACAAAATTGTATTATATGGAAATAAAATATAATGGTAAAAGGGAAATCCCGCGCGCACGCAACACGCAATTCATTTCCTCAAATGTATTGTTTTAATAAATTGTAACATTATTATTATTATTAATAACCTTAACAGCTGAAATTCAATCCCTTTATCAAAATTAAAGCTTAAAATAGTGTAGAATCCAATTTGCAAACACTAATTACAGCTAAAAAGATATAAAAAAATGAAACCGAATGAGTAGAAAACAGGCAATTATAGTGAATAAGGTTTTTATACAATGTCTTATAGAAGAACTTTTTGTCATATGATATTGAAAAATATGTTTTTCTAGGCAAATACATCTTTAAAAACGTTAAAAAAATAATAGTAATTAAAGAAAAAAAAAACATTGAACCTTCCATAATTCTTTCGTTTTTTTTTTTTTTTTTTCGTAGTTCCCAAAGAAAAGTGATTAATTTTTAAAAAGATGTATGAAATACTTTTCATATCAGTATATTTGATCATTATTCATCATTTATATATATATATATATATATATATATATATTGTAGTTCTCCCAATTACTTGAAACAGAAAACGCTTTGGATTTACTTCCCTTTTATATAATAAACCGATGTAAAGTTTTCGTCAATATTAAATTTCATAGGAGCTTTAATCTAGTTATATATTTTTTTTCTCTTTCATGAAACATGTGAAGCTGTCCGAAGCAAAGGGATGTAAGTGGCACAATTAAAAATTTGGAGATAGCCAGTACAAACGGGGGATGGCACCCTCCTCGGTCTTGGGGCAAGAGGTAGTACTAGTAGTCAAGGTAGGAGCTGCTTAACAGCATGATTTCGAAATAAAAATTCAGTGAAAGCCTACCTAGGACGTTATCTTTTTTTGTCGTTTTACTCAAAACTTGAAAATGTCCATTTACTTCCCTTTGCTTCTCACTGAATCATATGAAATAGAGACACGAAAGAAATACATGTAAGAAAGTAAAATATATGAAAAACATCTGTATTCTTGCTCGATTTTTAAGCGTTTAATAATATTTTTAGTGCATTTACCTTTTAGATAGAAAACAACTTTGAATTTCTGTAATGACCGCTAATGTTATTCTCGTAAACTTTCATTCTCCCCTTCCAGATGGCTAACTTCATCTAACAGAATTCTTAGATTATATGTAAGTTCATCAGACCCATCCGGAAACTTAAAAGAAATTGTTGGCATTATCTTGAAATCATACATGTCTATCTGGTTTTCAATTAAAAAGAGCAAATAATTTACTGACAGACTAAGACTTGTCTTCTAAGCAATCCAAACTTCACGTTATTTATCTGACGAATTGCTTCAAGTTTTACATCCAGTAATAGAAAGAAATGTGTTCCTTGCACACCCCGAAAATATTTTCTTGGAAATGATTGTCGACAATATGGAACGTATTAGGGAGCTTGGTTATAGAAGGATCTTAAAAGCTAGACATACCGTCATTAAAAAGAAGACTGTCAGAAATTTCATTCCACCAAACCTAAACTTTCAAGCATTCGATTACACTGAAATTATCAATTGGAATTCATGTATGCTGTATCCTCCTACAATGCAGCGGGACTTAAATGAAGAAGATATAAAGTCATTCATTAATTCTAACAATAAGTCAATAAGAGACATGCAAAAGGTTCCATGTCATACTGAGGCTATGGCACGATGTGTCATACATATGACAGTTGCATCAAGTAAAGTCTGTGGACATAAAGGTAAAGATGAATATATTTGAGCGACACTTAAGTCTAGATCACTTATGCCACATTTCTTCCGAATATCATACTTTAAATGCGTAGAAGACATAAAAAAGGAAAATTAAATATCACAGTAAGTCAAAGAATCTCAGTTAATATGGAAAACGTTTGTAAATAGTTTTAACCTAATATAAACACCCAACAATTGGATCGTTGGTTGGGTAGAGTGTGGGTGGAACTCGGTGTGCAACTACCTCCTCGTGGTGAACTCTGGGTTGTTTTGTTTTAGCAAAACAAGTGAAAAGTTGCATGGTGAAAACAGGGAAAAATTGGGGAATTTTTATTATTTTCTAAGACGTTGCGCGAACGGAAAAAGACATATATATATATATATATATATATATATATATATATATATATATATATATATATATATATATATATATATATATATATATATATATTATGCAACAGAATTTAATTTACTTAGGTTATTTAAATCATAGAAAATCAGGAAAAAGTAAAGCGTGTTTATTTTAAATTTTTTAATAAATTTTCAAAAATTATTAAAATATCGTAATTTTGGATTTTTTTTTCTAAATTTTAAGTACGATGCGCGAACGGAAGATACTAACCGATTTTTAAAAAATGTTATACTGTTTTTCTTGTTATTGGAAAAGGCAACTTTTCCGCACTAAAGCGTTCCGAAAGTCGAAAATTTGTTTTTTTTTTTTCGACCCACCCCACCTAACAGGGCTACCTGTTAGGTAGTCTAAACAGAGGAATGGTTCACCTACCGTTAGTACTGGTTATCTATTTTTTTTTAATTATTATTTTACCACTTACATCCCTTTGCTTCTCACTGCCTCAAATGCCCTTTCCTCGATAAACGAGAATTCATATCCCAGCCCATTATGAGGTTCATCACGGATTATTTTACTTCAAAAGATGCTGAGCAGTGGGAAAGGAGAGATCCGACACAAAGTTTTACATTTAATAGAAAAAAGTGTATTCTTTGTTTGTAAGCTACAATACAATATAAAGCTAGAAATATAATAGAGATAAACTATTTCAAAAAAGATCCACTCATCCAAAAATGTCCTTTACTCGAGAAAACTTGAAACTCGGATGCCAGCCCATTATGAATTTTATCCCGTATTATCTTGATACAAAAAATGTAGTTTTGCAGCTAAAAGAAAACCGATACAAACTTAAAGATTTATCAATAGACATTATAGCAATTTGAAAATGACCCTTTAAACCAAGGTAATGAACTTAATTAAAACCTGATAAATGGCTGAAGCAAGAGCTGAAAAAGGCTCCGTGTACATGGCTGCAATACATATAAAAAGAAAAGACATTAAAAAAGAAATACTATTTTAAGTTTTTTTGTATACTCAGTTGACTTATTTTTACTTCCTTTTACAAAAAAAGGAGTATTGTATTCGCGAAACCATTTTCACTCAACAATCGGCCTTAATTACCATTTTGATAACCCCCGAATGAAGGTTGAGTTTTTTTTTCAACCCGACCACACGTGGATATATGCCTAGGGACGTACAGACACACGAAATATCCATTTTGACGATCCCCGAGTTAATTACAACGAGTTTTCTCGTGACGTCTGCATGTACGCATGTATGTGCGTATGTGTGTGTATGTGTGTGCATGTCGCATAACTCAAGATTAAAATGTCCTAGGGAAGTTGAAATTTGGTACGTGAAATCCTAGTGAGGTCTAGTTGTGTACCTTCCTTTTTGGTTGCATTTGGATGCTTCAAAGGGGTTCTTTTGCCCTTTTTTGGGGGGAAATCATTGTTAATTTCGATGTATACTCAAGTGGTGTTATAATTTGGCGGACACTGGCGGACTATCGCCAGTCTTTTGATCGCCATGTTTTGTCGCCAACTTTGCGACAAATTTTTTCGATTTTTTTTTAAATTTATTTTTAATTTGGCCACTGTTGGTGATTTTTAGAGAGTAAACTATTGAATAACATTAAAATTGCCAGTAATGGGGAAATTACATTAAATTGGAGAAAAAAGAAGTCATGCGATGCACACGGCAGCTCGTTTTGGTCTGTAAATTGTATTAGGTAGATTAATATTGTGTGTATTAGAGTGTATTTTCTTGTTAAAATCTGATCTGAAACAAACTTTTTACAGAAAAAATACACGTTCATTTTCCGACAATAAACAATAAGTCAGTATTTCCTATGTGGGCTAAGCATTATAATAATAATAATAAAATATTTCAACAAACATTCGCTCACCCAAAAATGTCCGCTTCTGCAGAAAACTTGAAATTCAGATCCCAGCCCATTATGAGGCTCATCCCGGATTATCTTGCTCCAAAAGATGCAGGGCTCCGAGAAAAGGGAAATCCGAGGAGGGATCTCGGGAAACTTTAATGCCACGGGGCGGCCATTAGCTGCGCGGTAATTCAATTCGCCCATAAGGTCCTCTCATTGATTGTGGAATGAACAAACCAGTGAAGTCTATCCAGTTTTTCCCTCCGAGAGATTGACACATGCAAATAAGGTATTTATCGTCAGGCGGAAAATTTTCTATAGAGTTATCCCTCCTTTTGGGGAAAATGCGATGCTAATTCTTTCTCGGAAGGGAGTTTTTTTTTTATAGATTTTTTTCCCATATTTTGACTTCCGTTGTTTGTTTTGGCTTCGTGGCATTTTTTTTTCGGAAATCGTTGAATAATGGGATCAGTTCTATGCATATTTTTACATGTTTAGAGACTCGAGTTTACGCCTCCGCTATTAAGCGGTTAGTATAAAATTTTGTTGGAAGAAATTCTAATTTGCACGTAAATTCAGTTTGTTAACAAGTTCAAAATATGGAGGATTTTTTTTTTTCGCATCTCTTTTAAATGTCATGGAGTATGTTGATAAACTTTTCTGGAGATGGATATTGTACGAAGAACCTTTTGTGTATGCATTGCATTACATTTTAATGTTATATTTTTTATTCCAAAATAACTTGTACACTCCATTACTTTTATTGAATTCATATTGGGTGCTAAAAGGGTATTAAAAATACTTTAAATGTAGCATTTCAAGCTTAACATCATGTGTACTCTACCTTGTGCGGGTAAACGGCAGTATCTGCAGAAATGAGTTTTCGAGATGTTTGAAGAAACGCGTTTTGGATTCTATATTGACAATAGGGAAATGTTGGAATTAGACGTCTTTTTCGGGCCTTTTTTTTCAGCGGAAACCAAATAAGCGAGGTTTTACAACAAAGATAACTTACAATATATGAAACGAGCTGATGTGTGCATCACATGACTTCCTTTTACTCCAATTTAATGTCATTTCCCCATTATTGGCAATTTTAATGTGATTCAGTCGTTTACTCTCTAAATATCACTAACAGTGGCCAAATTAAAACCGAATTAAAAAAAAAAAAAAATCGCCAAATTTGTCGCAAAGTTGGCGACAAAAAGACTGGCGATATATCGCCAAGTGTCCGACAAATTATAACACAACTTGAGTTCACATCGAAAGGAGGAACATTGATTTCCCCCCAAAAAGGGGCAAAAGACCGCCTTAGTAACATCCGAACGCAACCAAAACAGAAAGTGCACAACTAGACCCCACTAGGAGTCTAGGTACCTGATTTCAACTTTCTAGGACATACCGTTTTTGAGTTATGCGAGATACATACGCACATACATACGTGCATACGTGACGAGAAAATTCGTTGTAATTAACTCGGGGGTCGTCAAAATGGATTTTGGGTGGCTGTACGTTCCTAGGCGTATATAGACGTGTGATCGGGTCGAAAAAAGAATTCAACATTCATTCGGGGATGAGAAAAATGGAAATTAAAATCGATTTTTTTAGTGAAAATTTTTTCGCGAATACAATACCTCCTTTTTTGTAAAAGGAAGTAAAAACATTTTATATTCGTAATTTGAAAAAAAGGAATGCAAATGTCAAAAAATAAGTAATTAAATAAATAAGAAAATAATAAAAAATCTTCTACGTAGGCAAATACTGAAAAGCAAAATTATACAGTAGTGTAGAAAATATTTTAGGATAATATTGCACATGAAAAATGTAGTTTACCTAACAAAATTTCCAAAGCTTTAATGATTTGAAATAAAACTGTATCCGACTTTTTTGAAGAAAATGAGGAAATTTGTCTGTTGAAAAGAATAAGTATTTTTTCAGAGTCATTATTTTTTTCTCTTTTGACGAAATTTGATATTTTTCTTTGGTTGAAAGATTTAAAAAGAGTTTTAATGTTTTTGCATATTTTTTCTTCAAAAAAATTGCTTGAATGAACTTAAGTCGCAAATTACATTGTACTTAAATAAAAGCCTATAAAACAATGCGCTCAGTTTTTAAGTAAGATAAAATAAATATATTTTCTAGACATTTGCAATTTTTCAATACATCAACGCAATATTTTTTTGTATATATGTTTCTTATGACTCACTAATTCTCGAAATAAAAAAATGCCCTTTGCGAAACATCTAGCATCGCATGTGTTAATTAATGTCAGTTTTTAAATTTGCAGAAAGTAAAATAATTTAACTTATAAAATAGAATAAACTTCCGCCTTGACATTTTTACATGCACATAGCCATAGTAATTGTGATAAGTGTTTGTTTTTATTCATTTACATACTAAATACATGTTTTGGACATTTGATAATCAAGTGTCCTTTTTTTTCTATTGTGATATTTGTTATTTTCATGCATGAAGTAAAAGCTATAAAATTTATGTATTGCAGTAACACATAATATTACGTTTCATTAAATGTTTCTCTCTTGGAATGTAGAATCTTGCAGGCTTTGACATTTAGCGAAGTGTTTTATATTTGAGTTAGAAAAACTAAAGGGAAATCATTTTTATATAGGAGTTTATACTTTGACTTTAAACATTATGTAAAATAAGAATAAACAGCGATTAATTGCACCAAATTGAAGATTGCTTACACGTGTTCCGAGTTACAAGAAATCCCTTTTTAATGCAAAATAAGTGAGGTTATGGATGAAGAGATATCTGACAAAAGCAAAAGAACAAATAAGCAAGCGGCATAAAAAGCAAAAAATAGCAGAGAAAAACGCCAATGAGAAAATTACAAACTAATACAGAAACAATAGCAACAAACAATGAGCACAAAGCATGAAATACACCGCAAGCTCAGTCAATTCCAGCCGAGGATTGCAGTTTCGTGCTTATTAGCACTCATCAGCCCGGCATAGGAGTGACTGAGCTGGAGGTGGAAAACCTCTTAAGGAAGCCAAGAGTGCCAAACAAACTGGTAGATAATACAGAATTAGCACTGACCAGACGAGTGACCGAAACAATGGTTCAGTACAACTCGAATATTGAAGGCAAGGCAGGTATATTCAGTAACTTACCACCCGTTAGCCAAGGGTAAAGCAGAAAAACATGAAATACACTGCCAGCTCAGTCAATTCCAGCCGAGGACTGCAGTTTAGTGCTTATTATTAGCATTCATCAGCCCGGCGTAGGAGTGACAGAACTGGAGGTGGAAAACCTCTTAAGGAAGCCAAGAGTGCCAAACAAATTTACTGAAATGCCTGCCTTGCCTTCAATATTCGAATATTCGAATTAAACCGAACTATTGTTTCGGTCACTCGTCTGGTCAGTGCTAATTATGTACTATCTACCAGTTTGTTTGCACTCTTGGCTTCCTTAAGAGGATTTCCACCTCCAGCTCAGTCACTCCTATGCCGAGCTGATGAGTGCTTATAAGCACGAAACTGCAGTTCTCGGCTGGAATTGACTGAGCTGGTGGTGTATTTCATGTTTTTCTGCTTTACCCTTGGCACAAAGATTTAAATACAATTTATTCAACTTTATTTAAAAGTTGCGTTTACAATCTCTGCATACGAAATAAATTTAAGTACTGGAAAAAAGGTAAACGCAGGCTGATATAAAATGAAAGGAAAAGTACACCGAGTTGCTTTTATGTTATTTAGTTTAGTTGCGAAAAAGGTAAACATACTTTTAGTGTTTCAACTTTAGACATTTTCCTCTGATTTGTGTGAATAAATACATAAAAATTTTGTGCATTGTATCCAAAAATACACTCTCTGAGAGCAGCTGGATATGAAAAATTTGACTTTATGACTTTTGTTTGCGAAATGAAACATCCTTCCTTTTACCCCAGAATGTTTACTTTTATCTCAGAGATTATTGGTAAATACTAAACCACATATTTTCCCCTATGAAGTTGAGGTAATCGCTCTATACGCCAACAGTTTATAATCCCAAAAAGATACACCAGTGATACTAAATCTGTCTCCCATACGTCTAAAGATAGTTCTTCAAGTATAAGATGAAATAAACTTTGAATCCATCTGTTTAGTTCGAAACTTACCACCAAAAAAATAAAGAGCTGATGTGTGCATGACATGACTTCATTTTACTCCAATTTTAATGTTATTTTCCCAGTATTGGCAGTTTTAATGTGATTCAATAGTTTAATCCCTAAATATCACCACCAGTGGCCAAATTGAAACCAGATTTTAAAAAAAATCGCCAAATTTATCGCCAATTTAACGACAAAACTTGGCGACCAAAAGACTGGCGATATATCGCCCAGTGTCTGCCAAATTATAACAATACTTGAGGATACATTGAAATTAACAATGATTCCCCTCCCCCCAAAAAGGGGCAAACGACCCCTTTAGAAACCCCCGAATGCAACCAAAAGGGGAGGTGCACAACTAGACCCCACTAGGAGTCTACGTATCAAATTTCATTTTTCTAGGTCATACCGTTCTTGAGTTATGCAACATACATACGCACATCCGCACATACGTACATACGCACATACTCTTATACGCACATACATACATACGTACATACGGAAGTCACGAGAAAAGTCTTTGTAATTGACTCGGAGAATGTCAAAATGGATATTTCGTGTGTTTATACGCTCTTAGGCACTTATCCGCGTGTGGTCGGGTTGAAAAAGAAACTCAACATTAATTCGGAGGTGAGAAAAATGGAAATTAAGACCGAATTTTGTGTGAATTTTTTTTCGCGAATACAATGCTTCCTTTTTTGTAAAAGGAAGTAAAAAGTGTAGTAATAGAGTTTGTTTACATTTATCCCATGTTTCCTTTCATCTTAACCACCCTACCTATCTTTTCAATACTTACATTTAACTTTTTCGGAGTGGCGTTTAATAATTCAAGAACAGTTCTTTGAGGCGATACTTTTCAATGCTTTTTTTCCCTCCTTTCCCGTGAACTATGACACAATAATAGAGCTTCCTCTTGTTAGATTCGAGGCATGTAATGAGATTGATGTTAACCATCACGCTGCGTAGCGTAATGAGATTGATGCTTACCATCAAGCTGCATTGGATAATGAGATTGATGTCCTACACTGGTATAAGAGTGTAATTTCTAACGAAATGCTTAAGTTGGAAATACAACACAGTTTGCGCGAACCGTTGCTTCTGCTGGCTGGGTAAATTAGTTGGACACTAATTACTGTTTTGTGCATGTTTCAAGAGAATCCCATTTAAGCTCTTCTTAAGAGTTAGGTCTAATTAAAGCAGTCATATAATTCTCTTTAATGAAAATCTTCTTGAGGTGCCACATTTTTGACGCATAGTTTCTTGTTTTATTTGGCTGAATGAACGATGCTCTCGTACTTTAACGAATACGTCTTCCGGGGCATCCAGAATCAACAAATTTGTGAGCTCGGATATATTCTACGGAATGGAACTTCAAATTTTGAAGAAAGATAAAATACGGGTAGCACAAATTAGTCACCTAATGAAAAGAGACACACGAACATTCAAATATTGCAATTGTATCCCCAAACTTGCAGAATCATCCAACAAGATTTGCCGAGTAAGGGATATTTTTGTAAGGTCACAGTGACCTTTCGTGACCTCCAATCGGAACATGCCTGTACGTCTTTCTCAGTTTAAATGAGAGAAAACGTACTATTGTCAACAGGAATATGGTACACATAATGTTGCATTATAACTTTTGATCTGCAGTCCGGTGACAGGATTTTTTCTTTTTTTCTTTTTTTTTTTTTTTTTTTTGTGTGTGTGTGTTGTCTGCGACGGAGAATAAAAAACTTAAAAGTAGTCTACGAGGTAGCTCCGCATTGAATTAGTCTTAACATTTACTATGAATGAGAAAGTAGGAACGATTGACAAAAAATGCTAAATTAAAAAGTTACGAATAAAACGAAGATTGAAAGCCTTAAAATAAAATAAAAACTGAGGCACAGATAGCTGCGTTAGCTAATCATTTTAAACTCTTAGCCACAGAAGAATCTTGCTTTCATCTAGGAGCTTTTTTTTAAACTTTTTTTTCTTTTTCACTCTGGACTATATTTTTCTACTTTAAAATTGAGAAATTCTTCAGAAAGTAAAAAAAATAAAATAATAAAAAAAACAATGGTATTAACTATTTTTTTCTTAAAAAAAATGACCCTTTCCTAAATTACTCCAAGCAGGTATAGAAAAGCAATATATGAACTGGAATCTTAACAGTAAATGATTTGTAAATAAATTTCCACAAACCGATATAATGAATTAAAGACATACATTTATCATACATATATTTATCTAAAATCAAATGTATGTGTATCTGTACGACGCGACGTCCAGACAAATCGTCGCTAAAAAGACAAATGGGCGTATTCCTTTTAAAAACATTTTGAAGAAAACGATTTAAAGATTTCCAGTCTACTGTACCGCTTGGGAACCGCCATCAGTATGAGGGACTGTAACTTGTGCTATTTATTGCAGAGATACGCTCATTGGTCATATTATAAAATCGACTTTGGACATTTCTGTGGTGGTCATAACTCATTTTTTTTATTTTTTTGATATACGCCCATTCGTGTTTTAAGCGACGAAATATATGTCACTGAAAAGACTTAATATTTAGTTTATGGGTTCAACATGTCGGACGATGTACTTAGAGGAGGATATTTTTAAAATGCGGTTTAAATGTTTTTTTAATGAGTTTTAAAACTCAGTGATTTTTTTTTTTTAATTTTACTTTAAGTCTTTACTGGGTATCCATGAGCAGTATGCATGCGCAGTAGATCTGGAAGCTCAACAGCAGAATATCAAAGTAAGGACGAAAAAAATGAAACGATTGCTCACGTAGCGTATTCTCGAAGATAGATTAAATACTGGCTTCAGTTTGAGTGCTAAAATTTGTTTAAAGACCTAGAAATAAGGAAGATTTTAAATTTCTTACTTTGACCTTATCTTTCACTTTAAGTTTATGATTAGCGGTGGCATTAATGGTCGATATGAGTGGTAGATACATTCTTAAATTTGAACCTGCTTCGTCACATTAACCTGTTTGTCTGCTACTAAAAGTAACTCCAACCGTTTTTTTTTTCTTTTTTTCGTAACTTTATGAAACTCAACCCATGCATAACTGCAAGTTAAAATGCTTCCTTCAAATTAAAACCGAGCTCGAGTTTGAACTGCTATTAAGACGCAAAATGCTGTTTAAAAACGTTTGATATTGCCTAACTATTACCATTCGCAAGCAAGCACTTTTTTCTTAAAATATTTTTATTTTTTATTTATTTTTTTTTTAACTGAGAGTATCTTAAAAGATTTGAAGAAGTAGAAAATGTCGCTGTTTTTCCGAATAATGATTAACATATTGAGTGATTTTTTAAAACTTTTTTTTTCTTTCGATTCTTTCTTCCTTAAAAAAAAAATCTAGTCTCGTGGAGAAAAAATAAATAATCAACAAATTATCCTTTCCATGCAAATAAGAAAACTGTAAAGATTTCATATTCAATGTCAAAAATGAAAAGAACTTATTTCCAGAGCTTACGCTCCAGCGTTATCTTTCTTCCAAACTTGTTCGCTGGCGAAGTTATGGATTATTAGTCATCAATATTTCGCTGCACGACTTCATAATATATCCAACCAAAACAAATAATAGTTCAAAACTACGAAACTTTCACCTTGTTAAACAGCACGTACAGTACCTTTAATTAACCACGAGACTACCGTATCGACAATCGAAAATTTTTGCTCATGTATTCAGAGTTTTGATTGATCTGTGCTGTCCTCCCCCCTATCCATTCGATTCCGCCCCACTCCACCCTGCTTGCTATATTGAGGGAATGTCCAGTTAGGCAAAGGTTTTACTCCTAATTGGAAAAGTGTTCGAGAATGACGGGGAATGATCGAATACAATCGAGAAAAAGAAGACTCCAGTATCGATGGAAAATCAAAAGAGGGTCGGGCGCTAATTTCCCGCTTTACTGGTTTTCATTAAAGTTTTAGAAGCCGAATCTAGGAAATATGGTTCGCCCGTTTTGGGTTCTTTGTTTTAATCGCTTTTGTTATAGCACGTTATTAAACTGAGCGCTTTCGAGCGTAATAAACTCAGGGTTTTTGCGC